>NC_048896.1:10022798-10082123 GCF_011077185.1 Oxyura jamaicensis | reverse complement strand
CTGGAGTTGGCGGCGGCGCTGCGAGACACCGGCCGGCCCGCCCGCGCCGCCGCGCACTTCCAGCGGGCCGCCGAGCTGCTGGCGGCGGCGCGGCTGCCGCTCGAGGCGCTGCACTGCCTGGCCGAGCGCGCCTCCTGCCTGCTGCTGGGCCGTGACTACGCCGGGGCCCTGGCGGCGCTGACGCGGGCGCAGGCGCTCGCCGGGGCCGGGGTCGGGCCCGGGGGGACAGCGCCCGGCGGCGCTTTCCTGGACGCGCTGGTGCGCTGCGAGGTGTCGCGGGTGCTGCTGCTGCTGCTCCTGCAGCCGCCGCCCGGCAAGCTGCCGCCCGAGCACGCCCGCACGCTGGAGCAGTACTGCTGGGAGGCGCCGGAGGGCGGCTCGGCGGGCGGCGGACTGCCGGCGGCGGCGAGCTACCTGCCGGCGGAGCTGTTCCTGCTGCTGCAGTCCGCCGTGCTGGCCTGCCAGGAGAAGGACGCGGCGGCGCTGCAGGCGCTGCAGGCCGAGCTGTGGCCGCTGCTGAGCGCCGAGCAGAACCACCTGCTGCACCTGGTGCTGCACGACATGCTCAGCCCCGCGGGGCAGGGGCTCTGAGCACCGCCGGGACGCTGAATCCTGCCGCTGCGCCTCCTGCCGCCTCGGGACTCTGCGCGGGGCTGTATTAAAGCTGGCGCTGGCTGCACCACCCGCCTGTGCGGTGCCCGGTTCTTGGGGGAACGGGAGGGGGGGGGGGCGGGGGGGGGGGGGCGTGGTTAAGGGATGGGCATGGTTATAGGAGGGGCGGAGCTACGGGGAAGGGGCGTGGTTTATGGAGAAGGCGAGGTTATGGGGGCGTGGCTTATGGAGGGGCGGGGCTAAAGGAAGCGGGCGGAGCTAGAGGAGGGGCGTGGCCACGGCCGCGGGGGCTGTCGGGCAGGGGCGGCCTTTCGGCTCCCCGCGCGGCGGCGGCAGCACGCGGCGCGGCCATGGCGGACGGGGACGGTGCGGGCCGGGGGGTGCGGGGCCGGGAGGGGGCCGCGGGGGGGTCCGCGCAGGGTTAGCGGGGCTCGGGGTGAGGCTGCGGGGCCGCGGGGAGGGGTCGGGGTCGGGACCGGGCCGCGCGGCGCCCTCCGGGGCCTGCTGGCGGCGCCTGAGCGCGTCCGTCCCGCAGGTGGCAGCGCGAAGAAGCGGCGCAAGAAGGAGAAGCGGGCGCTGCTCGACGAGGATGTGGCGGTGAGTACGGGGCCGCTCCGGGGGGATGGGGCTGGGCTGGGGGCGGCGGCACCCTGAGCGGCTCGGATCCCCCACCCCGGACCCCCCCCGGCACCGGCCGGGTTCGGGGACGGGTCCGCGGGCGCCCCCGGAGCCTCCCGGGGCGACCACGTGTGCGCGGGGCCTCCCCGCCGGCCGCTGAGCGGGACGCGCTGTGCCCGCAGGACATCCAGCACACCGAGGAGTTCCTCATCAAGCCCGAGTCCCGCGTGGCCCAGCTGGACACGTCGCAGTGGCCGCTGCTGCTGAAGGTAGGGGCTTACGGAAGGGCCCGAGGCGTGGCCGGGCTCGTTCCCTCCGTTCTCCCTGTGTGCACGGCTCTCTGCACGGTTTCTGTGCCGTAAAGGAGCACGTGCGGTGCTCACAGCAGCAGAAAGCCACGTGCGTGCAGGAATCACGCTGCAGAGTTTGGCTGGTGGCATTATCCACATGCCTGCTCTGTCAGTTGGTCACGTCCTGTAAGCACTTGCAAAGCTTCATTAACCGTATTTCGGTCGGATGGGCCTGTGCTCCGTGTGCGCCCCCAAGCTACGTGTACAGAGCTCGTGGGGCACGCCGCGTTTATTGTGCAGTACAGAAGCTGGCGTTCTGCTCCTTTCCCATCTCCTCCACGTACAACTTCAGAGGCTCTCTCTCAGGAAAGCATTCCTGCAGTTTCAGCTGCAGGTTGTTTTCAGTTTGGAGGAGGTTTTTTAATTTAAATGTGAATCGGATATGGAGTAACTGGGGAGATGCATTAGAGCAAACAAATACTCTTCTCAGGTTCGCTTGAATTTTGTTTTACTTACAATAAATTCTCATTTGGCTCTGTAGAACTTCGACAAGTTAAATGTGATGACAGCACACTACACACCCCTTCCTTCTGGTGCTAACCCCCTGAAGAGGGAGATCTCTGAGTATGTAAGGTGAGTGATTTAATTTTCTTTCATGGTTAACATCTTGAAAGCGTGTTCTGTTCTATGTTTGTCTCTTACCTTCCTGCTCAATGCTATCTTGCTACTAACCAATGAATATCTAACTAGGGCCTGCTGGCCATCTTCTGCGAAGTTTTCTTTGTTCTGGGGTTGTGGCAGGTCTGCAGGGGGATGTGCAAACACCTGAGTTCTGAGTGGTCCTATGGAAAACTCTTCAGCCTGCCAGGCTTTGAGACTGCTTGGAGCTTGTTTGCAGTGTTTGGTTTGTCTTTAATTACAGAGTACTGATAACGTTATGAAAAGAACAGAATTACTTGTGCAGAGTACGACCTGCCTTTCAGAGGACCAGTGTGCAGAGCAGCTTGATGCGTGCTCAGTGGGAGCAGCTGCGAGCTCAGCTCTTGGCTGTTTATTTAGAAATGCTTTTCTTTTTGCCTACAACGGCAAGTCTCATCAAGGTTTTCACACTACTGCTACATTTGTCCCAACGCTTAACTCTTAATCTGTCAACTTGTGCTGTAGGTCAGGCTTTATTAACCTTGACAAGCCTTCCAACCCATCTTCGCACGAGGTGGTTGCGTGGATCCGGCGCATCCTTCGAGTAGAGAAGACCGGGCACAGCGGCACACTGGACCCTAAGGTGACTGGGTGCCTGATTGTGTGCATTGAGAGGGCAACGCGGCTGGTCAAATCCCAGCAGAGTGCAGGTATGTTTATTGACACGGGACCATTTTCACTTGAAGTGACTTGGAAGGTGCAGAGCTCTTTTGGAGACTTCCAGCCCTGCCTTTGACCGGGCTGCCCTAGGCTTTCAGTGCCTTGAACTCAAGGATTGCTTATCCATCTTGCTCCAAGCCAGTGAGGGTGCACCCGTGCTGTCTCAGGTGTTTTTTTTGTTTGTTTCTCTGTCTGAGACTTGTGCTGTCAATGAAAACCCGTCTGAAAGTCCGGTTTTGTGTATTAACTGAATTTAAGGCACAAACCTACAACTCCAGTGAAATAATGCTTGGTGAAAAAACAAACACGGAGCTCAGATTATTTTCACTGGAAGGACAACCAGCTGCATAATGGGTTGCGTGCACTTTTTAGATGTTTGTGAAAATACCTGGACTCTCTAGATGTGTGGCTGTGTAGCAGCGTGCGCCTTGAGATCAACATTAAATGCAAGTGGCCGCTCCTGACTGCTCTTGTCGTTCTTTCAGGCAAAGAGTATGTGGGAATTGTTCGGCTGCACAATGCAATTGAAAGTGAGGCTCAGCTTGCCAGGGTAAGTCTCAGCACACTGTTAGCCATGCTGGCGCTTGACATTCAAAGGGTTCAGCTTCTGTGGGAGATGAGAGGGTAGGAGTGGACTTCAGGCGTGCTGTGTGTGAGGTGATGATGAAGTTTATCCATTCTCTGAGTGCAGTGGCGCTGCCCTCCTGCAACACCCCGACTCCTGTTCTAGGGTTTGGGTGCTGTGCAGCCTCCAGAGACCCTCCAGCCTCCCCGTGTCCTACTGGGGGCTGCTGTGGTGTGTGGCTGGCTGCCTGCAGGAGGGGAGCAGTGCTGGCAGGGGCAGAGCCCCTCTCTGGGGGGCTCTGTCCCCACTAAGACGAGGGATGACGTCTGATTGCACACTGCCACCTGATGGGAAAAGCCAACTGTGCCTCACTGGCAGTTGGGGTAGCATTTTGACCACATCAGTGGTTCGTAACAGCTTTCTTAAATACAACATAACCAAATGGTGATGAATCTTCTGCATTCTTGCTCATGGAAGTGGCCCTGGTTGATGGAGACCCTGCGGTGCTCATACGTTAGCTCTGCTCGTGGCCCAGGCTAAGCTGTTACCCCTGCTTCTGCTTCCAGGCGATAGAAACTCTGACGGGCGCGCTGTTCCAGCGGCCTCCCCTCATCGCTGCTGTCAAGCGACAACTGAGAGTCAGAACCATCTATGAGAGCAAGCTGGTGGAGTACGATCCTGAGAGAAGATTAGGTAAAATAGGGGTTTTCTGCCTTCTTTCGATTCAACTCACAGCTGATAAAATTTCCGTTGGAGTGGGCTGCTTCCTGCTTGTTTTAGATGAACTTAAGACACAAATCCTTCCCACCATCAAGCAGTAACTGCTTCCCACATTGCTTGTGTGCGCAGAGGAGCAAATCCCACCTGTTGTAGTTTCGCATCCTTCACTGGCGAGCCAAATGATGTCAACTAGATGGCATTAGCACTTGGTGCGAAGATGACCTTCATCTATCACCCCATGCTGATGGCTCTGTGAGGGGTTGAACGCAGAGCTTTCAGGTGGGACTCGTTTCTAGATGCCTATTTAAATAACATTCTGTCCTGGCTCGTGTTTAGGTATCTTCTGGGTGAGCTGTGAAGCGGGCACGTATATCCGAACGCTTTGCGTCCACCTCGGTTTGCTGCTCGGTGTTGGGGGCCAGATGCAGGAGCTCCGGAGAGTGCGATCTGGGATCATGGGAGAGAAGGTAGGGGTGACTAATCATAACCAGCAAGGTAGAAATCGTCAGAATGGCAAGAGTTCTGTGGAACGGTTTCACTTCTATAGTACTGGAGGAAGGCGCAGATGTGTGCTGACTGGGAGAAGTTTGGTGAATAGCCCTGAAAACACAGGAGCTCTTGGCTGTAGGCAGTCTGTAACCAAAGTGTTGAGTTCAGTTCAGGGCCTTGTCCCCGTTCTGGTAATTAAACTTTGGAACAGTGAGCGACTGGGAAATGCACCACGGTGACCGAACGTTTGTTTTATGCCACCTGTGTTTCTCGGCCTACAAAGCACGCACGTGCCAGGAGCTCAGGCACCAGCCGAGCTATCTGCTTAGCAGCCTACCGCCGCTGGGTGTCAGGGCAGCACGCAGGGAGCGTGCCTGGTGGAAGGGAGCTTGGGAGATGCAGACTTGTATGGTCTTGAACAATTCCCCAGTGTTTCCTGTCTGGTCACTGCTGGATCCCGTTGCCGGTTCATACTCCAGGACTAACTTCTGTCCTTGCAAAGCAGGATTTTGGAGTGATCCCTAGCGTTCATTTCTGAATTCCAGGTGACGGATGCTTACAGGTGCTTCGATAACTTACTGCATGTCACAGATTGGTGAGCTGCTTGCTTTAGGCTTCTACTCGCTGATGTTCTTTGTCTCGAAGTTTGAGGTATTTAAGTTTGAAGCGCTTCTGAAGTGCGGCCAGGTAGGCAGAGTGCATCCGTTAGGTCCAAGTGCAGCATGACATCAGGAAGGTTGCAGCCTGCAGTCGCAGAGAACGGGCTGATCTTGAGCTGTCAATGGGAAGTATTTGTTCTTGCCTCTTCCAGGTAGTGTTTGTTGATGATTGTGAATCGGGATCTGGTTTTGCTCCCTTTCAGCACACTGTTTGCTATTAGACTTATTTTTACTGTTTTTGTGTTGGTGGCTGGTTTGTGACTTCGGAGGGGGGCTGTGTCTTTTCAGGACAACATGGTGACGATGCATGATGTCCTGGACGCGCAGTGGCAGTACGACAACAACAAGGATGACAGCTACCTGCGCAGGGTGATCCTGCCCCTGGAGAAACTGCTGACTTCCCACAAGCGGCTGGTCATGAAAGACAGCGCGGTGAGTTCCTGAGTTACAGCCAGTTGACATAGTGACTGTGAAGTGTCGTCCCATCTTGTACAGCTAATACAATAGATGGGGAGCAGGATCCTCATGGTGTACAGCAGGGTCCTGCTTGAGAGCTGTGTGGGACCTTGTATGGGCTGCTGCAAGGTCACAGCAGTAAGATTCAAGAGCCCAGAACCGAGTGTCAGACGTGCTGCACTCCTCGCTTTAGGAGGATGCTGATGGTTTTAAGAGATCTGCCTCGTGTTGTTGGCTGTGATGGGTGCTTTCTTTTGATTGCTTTTTCCAAAGCACCCAGGTTTTGTATAGTAGACGATGAGAAACAGCTATGTGGGGATGTTATTGTTAACAGTAATGGCAACAGGAGGCCAAAACATAAGAGGCACTTCTTGCATTGTTGTTATTCTCTGGTAGCTTATAAGCCCTCTCGTTCCCCACCTTCTCAGGTTAACGCTATTTGCTATGGAGCCAAGATCATGCTGCCTGGCGTCCTGAGGTATGAAGATGGTATTGAGCTTAATCAGGAGATTGTTGTCATCACCACAAAAGGAGAAGCTATCTGCTTAGGTATGAAGCTCCTCATTCTTCTTGTGCCCATCTATTCCAGTGAACATGTAACAGATGAACCCCCCAAGCACAGAAGGTTTAAATAAACACTTCCTGATGGAAATTGTGGGTTAATACAGCCCAGTGAGCCAGGCTGCAAGGTGGTTGGCATTGAGCAGGGTGTTAGGAAGCACCAGCTGCATCAGAGCCAAGTTGTATGCGGGGTAGTCTGTTGCTTGTGTTGCTATCAGAAGTCTTCTGTTATTCGTTACCTCTTGCTGCCTCGGATACGAGATGCATACCTTCTTCAGAGCCAGTCCTTGGTGAGGTGTCAAGATTTCCTCAGCTGGCCACGTTTCAGCTGTGTGGTGCTCAGGCGTGCTGTGTGTGAGGTGATGATGAAGTTTATCCATTCTCTGAGTGCAGTGGCGCTGCCCTCCTGCAACACCCCGACTCCTGTTCTAGGGTTTGGGTGCTGTGCAGCCTCCAGAGACCCTCCAGCCTCCCCGTGTCCTACTGGGGGCTGCTGCGGTGTGTGGCTGGCTGCCTGCAGGAGGGGAGCAGTGCTGGCAGGGGCAGAGCCCCTCTCTGGGGGGCTCTGTCCCCACTAAGACGAGGGATGACGTCTGATTGCACACTGCCACCTGGCACACCACACGTACTGAGGATCAGTATGGAAGGTCTTGAGCAACTGTCAGCTTCTGTGACGTGGCTTGAAGCAGTGCTTTGTTCTAACTGGCGTCTTTATCAAAGCTGTAGGATGGTCTGTCTGACGGTGCTGCGTGGCCTTGCGCTCTGTCCCGTCCCATGGGACTGAGGGACTTTGGAGGTGTGACACAGCCAAGCCGTTCCACCTCGTTTGTACTGTCTGCACCACGGTTATTTCAGTGGGCTGGCTACAGAAAACATTTTTTGATCGGATTAGTCTCCTCTAGTGCCTCTCTGCAAGATTTTGAGAACCGAGTAAGGCACAGCAGTGCTCCTTCCCCTAGTGGTGCAGTTCAGTCGCATCTTAAACACCCCACGGATCCCTGAGTTGAGTGGAAGTGCCCAAGCAGCTGCTTATGGAGAGTTCTTCACCATGCAGTGGTGGAGCTGGTGCTGCAGGAAATGGTTGCCTTACTGTGTTCACTGATTCAAAACTGCTCTTCTGGAGTAAACTGGAGGGGCTTGTGCTTTCTGGTATAGTCAGTCTGTGACACAGATGATCTTGCAGGGCAGCTTTCTGAAGCTTCAGTCCAGAACTTGTGTCCAGTAAGGTTTTGGGGTAATATGGTGTTGTTGGGGTCTTTGCCTCCTCTTTTGTGCTGTCACGGTTTTGTTGTTTTAAAGTGTTCACGAACTCCCTGCTTGCTTCTGCAGCTATTGCCTTGATGACCACTGCAGTCATTTCTACCTGCGACCATGGCGTGGTGGCAAAGATCAAGAGAGTGATCATGGAGAGAGACACGTACCCCCGCAAGTGGGGCCTTGGTCCCAAGGTGAGCAGCAGGGGGTTTTTGGAGGAGCCCAGCTGCTGGGCTGTGGGGTTGCAGGCTCCTTGGGTCTATGCTTGAACCCTCCTGTGTTAGAGAGCCACGTGATGTGAAGTGGATGGCATTAGCACTCTGTGCAAAGATGACCTTCATCTATCACCCCATGCTGATGGCTCTGGAGGGGCTGGGCAAGGAGCTCTGCAGTTGGAATGGGTCACCTGAAATGTGGCAGGTCATTAAGCTGTGGGGGGAAAAAGCATGTCAAGGATATAAACCCAATTACATGCAGTTGTCTGCTTTTGCTGTTAGTTTCTCCACAAATTAGCCCTTAATTCCTGATGAAATGGCTTCTGATGATCTCCTCTGAGGCTGGGTGGCTGCAGCCCAAGGGAAGGTTTCTCCCCTGTGGAGCTGCAGTCTGACTTTTTGCGCTTTGCTCTCAGGCCAGTCAAAAGAAGATGATGATCCAAAAGGGTCTGCTGGACAAGCACGGAAAGCCCAATGAGAGCACACCAGATTCCTGGAAGAAGGAGTATGTGGATTACAGGTGGGTACGATTTCAATTTCAGAATGGGGTGGCACAGAGACCAGGCTGTGTGCGGCGAGCTCTGGTCTGCGTGCTGTTTGTGCTGTCAGGTGTGTCAGACCTGGCCAAGGCGTATTTGCTGTCTGGGCCCTTGGTGTGCAGCAGTGTTCCTCAGAGTTCCAGGGAGTGTGTGCTGGGCAGGGCTGGAGTGGAAGGCCCTGAGCAGACGGTTATCCCTCTGTAGCCTGTGCCTGTGGCTTTAGAGGGAGTCAGTCTGCTAAAGGAAAGAGGGGAGGCTTTGCCGTTGTCCTGTCCAGCTGGCACTGGTGCAGGCTGCAGGTCTTCCCCACACGGAACTCCTCCACCTGATGCCTTGCGAGGGGGAAGGGGCTTTGCAGTTGTGCAGAGCAGCGCCCGCCAGTGACTGTCCTCAGCCTGGTGTCTCTTCTCTTTCAGGGAGGCGTCCAAGAAAGAGGCAGCTGCAGTTCCCCAGGCTGTATCAGAGGTGGAGAGGGCTCCAAAAGTGAGTATCGCTGGTACTGCCTGGTTGTAAGGTTGGTTGGGCTCTGAAGACTTGTGATGTGTGCCTGTTCCTTCAGGCAGTTGGTATCGAGTGCTGAATTGTGTGCTGCTTTGTTTGGTTGTAATACAAGGACAAGTGTTTTGTATTCTGGGAGCTTAGTGCCCGCTTTATTGTGGCTTTGTGGTCTGTGGATTAGCAGTAGAGCGACCTGCTTATGGCCTCAGCCCGTTTATGTTTATCTCTGGCAGTCTGTAGCTCACCCTGCTTTTCAAAGCACTGCTAACCGAGAAATTTGAATCAGGGAAAACAGTCGTGATGGGCTTGCAAACAGCTTTTCCATCACTTGAGCCCTCTGGGGAGATGGCCCGTCTGACAGTGTGCTCTCCTAACAGAGGAAGCGGGAGTCAGAGAGTGAAAGTGAGGAGGCCATGACCCCACCATCCCCAGCCACTCCACCACCAGAGGAGCTGAGCAAAAAGGAAAAGAAGAAGAAGAAGAAAGAAAAGAAAGCCAAAGAAGCAGCTGAAAGCGGGGGAGAACAAGTAGAAGTGGTACGTAAGTGGGTACTGCCAGGGTACGCTCCAGGCGTTGGGAAGGGCTGCTGTCTGTCCCCAGTACCTCCAGGATAAACGTGGCAGCATCCTGCTGTGCCTGTCCTCAGAGTACCAGGAGGTGGGGATGGATCTGCAGTGGGAATGGATGGAGCAGAGCAGGGGATGAGCAGACATCTGTGCCCAGGGCAGCTGGTGGCTGCACGCTCCTTCCTCGGTCCTGTGGGGTCTGTAACTGCCCTGTGGGAGGGTGGAGGGTGGCGTTCAGTAAGAGTGCTCCTGTGTTTGCGTGGTGGTGAGGGAGCCCGCGCTGTGCCTGCAGCTGGGACGGAGTGTTTGGATGCCTGGGGCTGTGTGTGGTAAGGGGAGGCGAGGATGTTTCTGTACGTGGCTCGTTAGCTTTCACGCAGTGCTAGGTGTTCCTTCTGAAGTGAGCAGCAGGTGATGCCTCTGATTCCTTCCTGACCTCTCTGACCTCTTCACAGACCAGTGAAACCAGCACCAAGAAGAAGAAAAAGAAGAAACAGAAGGAGGTAGAAGAGAGCTCAGAGTAAGCGACTGCATCTATCCAAAGCAGGCGACCTCATCATTAGAGAGGGAGGAGTCTGAGGCCTTGAGAAAAACAGGACTGGCTGCATGGCAGAGGAGCCAGCAAGTTCCAAGCTCCTTTTCTGCTGTGTATACGAGTGAGGAGGTGTGTTTGCCCAGGATGTGCCCTGCTCATGTACCCCTCCTCATCCTGTTTTAAGGGTAGCCAGAGGAGGGGGTACCTGACTGCCCCTGCACGGGATTGCTTTGTGAATCTGGACGCCTTGATGCCAACAGAAGTGGCATCTTCAGGGAAAGTGCAGCTCCTTGCTCTTAGGTGTATTTGTTTTCACCATGAGAGGGAGGAATGATACTTTCCCCCTCTCGTCCTGCCTCTTCCTTCCTTTTCTTCCAAGGCTGGAGCTGTTACCTGACAGTCGCAGAATGTATTGGTGGCTGGAGGACTGGCCTAGCTAAAGGGTTTGGCACGGGGACAATTGAATCGGTTATTTGAAGGGCTCTGGTTTCTTTTTAACCTGGCCACATGTTTGGCTTGGCCCTCAGATAATTGAGAACAAATGTTCCAAAGGTATTCAGTAACCTTTTTAAAACATCATAAAAGGATTAGAACGTGGATTTCCTGCTTTATGCTTCTTAGCGCGGGGAACCTGCCTGTTAGTTGTCTGCTGATCCCAGCCCCAGTGTCCCAGGATTGTTGCCAGTGTCTGCCTCCTGCTGGCTCCAGCTTGGTGGTTGGAATGGGACTGCAGCACTCGCAGCTGCCTTCCCTTGTTTTGGTACCTAATATGCTCTGGAAGCTTCCGGTGGGGATGCTGCTGTGGGGCAAAAACAGTAACAAGAAAGTGGCTGCCCTAACAAGAAAGTGGCTGCCCAGGATTTCTAAAGGGCTGTCAGGACTGGAGAGCTTGGGAGCAAGGCTTGGCCAAGGCAGCTCTGCAGGGGGCACTGGGTGTGGAGCTTGAATGGTTTCATAATGAATTGTCCTAATATCCTTGTCTGGGGTGGCTCACTGGCAGCAGGAGGTCTCTTCTATCACAGGGATAGTGCTGAGCCAGGATTTTAGCCTCTTTTAATGGGGAAGGATCCAGGCTGCTTTGTTCTGAGCTTCCGTCCCTGCAGAGATCCTGTAACATTTGTCTTAGCCTCATGCATTGCTTTTCTCTTAATTGTCTGATACTTTTCTCCCCTCTAATGCTAGAGGCGCAGGCAATGGTGCCAGCAGCTGGTGACTGTCAGAACCTGAGCAGATGAAATGTCACATTTTTATTCTTTTTTTTTTTTACATAAAAAAATAAAAGCCCTATTTTTAAACGGGTGACTTTCTTGCTTATCTGGCTCCTGTTAGGAGGTCGGTGTTCTCAAATCTCTATGTTGGTGTCTGGAGGGGAGATGGTCAACGTGTGCATGCTGCAGGTGCGGAGACGTGCTTGAGTCTACATGGCCACCACCTAGAGGGGCCCTTGGTCATCGGGACTGAATAGGTGTTGAGGGGCCACCCTCCGCTTGTAAATCCCAGGGGCCTGTGCCTGGAAGTGAGGTGCTTCCTTTCCTCCTACTGGAGAGGTCTGGCAGAGAACGGAGAACTGCTTGGTCCTGGCCTGCTTTACCTCAAGTGCCTGTGGGGCAGGGAGGGGGAACGCTTCCAGCTGGGAGCCAATACACAGCCCGAGTTAAAACACCAGCCATGGCGATGTTTCAGCACACGTTTATTGCTGCTCATTGTTTCCCTGCAGTGGATCAGAACAAAGGTCCCTATTGCACATCAACGGATCTTATTTTTGGCATCCTTAAAACAAAAAAAAAAGATTGCACAAGACTCGTTAGCCCCCTTCCCCTAGCTGACTGCTGGACACACACGATATTCTTGCACGGAGGTGATGGCTATGGTTTGCCCAGGAGCCACAGCGATGCTTCCTGGGTATGGGCATGGTGGGGCTGGCATATCAGCGCACCCCAGCTTCAGAAGGAGCCCCTTTGTGGGGTGGCTGCTAGGTTAGCATACAGTGTGCAACACACCCGGGACTGGAAAACATGCCTGGATGAGCTCTTTAGAGAAACTGTGTTTCTACTGCATGCAACAGATAGTTGTGGCTGGATCTAATTTACCCATTGAACTGTCCTTCTGGGCTTTGGTCCGTAGGACTTGCTCAACTGTTGCTGAGTTTTTCTGGCCAGCCAGTAACAATCCAAGCTGCACAGTGAGAATAAAAATGCAGGGAATTTTTACAACTACAGTTGCACAGGGTGAAACAGAAAGCCCAAACCTCAGAATGCAGCCGTGAGACCTGCCTTGGGATGGCACGATCCGTGCCTCCTTTGTCAAACCCCTGCTTGCCTTTTTCTGGCTTTACTGGCTTGTGAGGGGAAAGCCTTGAACTTAAGAGCCCTGGTGTGGTCTGAGAAGCCTCCCAAGCTGTGGGCTTGTTACCGGCCTCGAGGACACCATCCAGGCTTTCAAGGTGGTTGGTGCAGTGCACGCTCCTGCAGTTGCAGGGGACGCCTGCCTGGAAGGCCCCTGCTATACCACTGCCCTCGGGGCTGACGGAGAGAACCAGACAGGCTGGGTGCTGCAGCATTGTGCTTTCCCTCGCCAGGAGAGGCGGGGGGGCTGTGCTCTGAGCTGTCGGGATGCCGTGGGCTCTGCTGCAGCCCCTGACTTGGCACCTGTTCAAGTGCAGCGGGAGGTGGCTGTCCTTCGGGCAGCCTCTGACCTGCATTCCCTGGCAGTGGCACTCTGGAGACCCTGTGTGTGTCGACCAATTGAGACTGGGTCCGTGGGGCAGCAGAGGAAGGGACTTGTGCTGGGTGTTGATCAGGGGAAGCTGAGGAGGTTTCTCTGCTGCAGGATGGGTTGATGGGAAGCGGCGGGGGCTGGAAGCCCTCTCAGTAAACCCAGGAGACGGGAACCCACTGTGGAGAGCTGCAGGCCTGCTCAAAGGCTTCCTCCAGCAGCTTGAGGCTTTCTTCCACTCCATTGTTGACTATTGAGAGGTCAAAATAGTGTGCGTATCGGCTCCGGATGCTCTCGGAATCCTTACGGAGTTGCTGCAATGCCTCTGACTGCAAGAAACAGGAGGGCACACTCAGAAGGCTGGGGAGGAGGAGGATTTCACAGCCCCTCCCAACAGACAAGCTCTGTCCCATCCCCAAAACAACTCGAGCTGTTCCCAACTTGAGCACAGAGCAGCTAACAGGCCAGGAGAGCTGTTGTGCAGTCTCATGGGAACATCAGTGGATTTCTGTTGCAGTTTATGCAATGCTGGGAGCATCAGGTTACCTGCTAGAGTGAGGTCAGCTCTGCTTAGCCCTGTATTCATCTTTAAAGTGCCTTGTGGCAGCTCCCCAGGACAAGAAGGTTTGCCTAGCAGCGGGTTGCTCATTGCTACAGCTACCCAGCTTAAGGCCTGGGGCTGATTTAAAAGTAGGGTCCCTGCAAGACGATCCCTACCCGCTGGCTTGCGACCAGAACAGCACTGGCTGACAACCCTCCCAGCCTCCCCCATCCCACTGCTGTCTCTTCCTCCAGACTAACTGGGCAACGAGCACCTTTCCCCAGTGCAGCCTGTGCTGTGAAAAAGGACCCATGTGCAGGTAAGCGTGAGGCCCGGGGGGCTGCTTGCAGCGCTGTGGCTGGACCACCCCGCTGGTGCTGACAGACAGAGGGGGCTCAGCCCCTTGTCTCCCCCACACCCGCAGCCATTGTGCACCCCAGGAGCGTTGCACGGAGGGGTGCTGCTCAGCAGTTATCGGGGGGGGGGACGGGGACGGGACAGACACACGGTTTGCCTGGGTCACACGAGCCCTGCTAGGTGACATTTTGGCCCTTACTCCTGGAGCAAGCCGTTACCTGAGCTGCGGCAGCTGGCTATATATAGTGCGTGCATCAGCAGGGCTGGCCCTGCCCACTGCGGCAGGGATTCGTGCCGCTGTGCCTGGAGGCAGCGCAGCTGATGGGGCATGGGATGGGGGAGCGGGCTGCCCCGCTGCCTTCCTGCCCTGCCACCCGCAGCGTGCAGCTCTGGCTGAGTAACCCTCCGCACGTTAACACCTGTGCCTCCCAGTGCCCGTGCGATGCTACAGAAATAGCCCCCTGCACCCTGCCTGTGCTGTAAGCTTTACAACCCCAGGTAATGGTCTGGGCTGGTCCAGCCTCAGAGAGGTGCTCCGGGCTGGTTGTGAGCCAGGAGGAGCATGGCTCTGGGGGATTTCCTTTCCTCCCACCGCTCCCCATCTCCCTGTCGCGGTTAGGTGAGCTCTGAGGAAGCCGCAGGCAGTGGCACGGCAGGGAGGCAGAGCTGCTCTCTGTCTCTGGAAACCAGGCACGCAGGCACCAGCCGTGGGGTGCTCAGCGAGTTAACTGCAGCATCAGTGCTGCTTGGTCCTAATTTTGGAGGGATGAGCACAATGAGCTGAAGAACAAAACGCTGCTGTTTGCCTGTCCCATTTGCATAGCTGATGGCAGAAATGTTCCTGCTCTGCAGCACTGCTGCAGCAGGAGATGGTGCTGGTGCTGGGCTGCGCACCCAGCTACGTGTTAGTGGCTGATAGTGCTGCAGGGCCAATGCTGCCTGGGGTCTGTACCTGGGAGTCAGCCCAAGGCTGCAGGAAGCCCTCATTCCTGTTCCTTATGTCTGGGCTGATGAAGTCTCCCTGCTTCCCTGCACCACAAAGATCACTGCAGACAGGAAGATGATGATGATCCTCGTTATGGAGCAGGGAAAAGAGCCCTGGGCTGCCACAAGGTTTCTGCCCCCAGGGGCTGTAGACTCCTCACCACTCCCTGCCCAATGAGGGGAAACTGCCACCGAGCCACTCACCTCCTCTGCCTTGTCTGTTGGGGCAATGAAGACTATGAACGGGGAGAGCTCTGCCGTGCGGACGATCTTCAGGGTCTGTGGAGAGAGCAGCACGTAGTTACCAGGATGCCACGGTGCCTGTGCTGCAGCGCTGGGCATCCATCCCCATCCCTGCAGAGCACCCTGCTCTGGGCTGGCTGTTGGACGTTGCTTTGTGAAGCAGCACCCCCATGCCCAGGGTCTGAGAGGGGAGAGGGTCCCTGTCCCAGCCAGGCACATGCTGTGCCCACATCTCGAGCATGGAAACGCCACCCCGATGCTCCCAAGCTTTTTGCCCTTGCTGGGGAAGGCTGGGGTGGTCACACACAGCACGAGGGTAGTTCAGTGTATGGCAGTCCCCATCCTGTTCCCCTGCTCCCTACCTGGGGCTCAATGTCCAAAATAGCGACTTTGTCCTGCTGGTGGATCTTGTGCACTGTTTCAAACTTGGTGCCAAACATATTTCCCTGGTAGCTTCCAAACTCCAGGAACTCGTTGGCTGAGATGTCCCGGGTCATCTCCTCGGTGGAGACGAAGTAGTAGTCCTTCCCATCCACCTCGTTCTTCTTCTGGGGCCGCGTGGTGTCTGTGGGGAGAGGGAAATGCCCAGCGCTTCAGACAGGTGCTGACCCCAGAAGGTCTGGGGAACTGACCGGGGGGGTTGTGGTCCCTTTTAGAGCATGGGGCTAGGGCAAGGAAGAGCACAGAAGACATGTGTAACTCCTATCTCATCTGCTGCCAGAAGGTCCTGGCCCCGCTGCCTTGAGGAGGAGGTGAGGAAACGTGCCACAGGGGGTGCCAGGGCAGGGCTGTGTGCCCCTTGCCCTGCTGAGTTACTTACGTGGAGCTGGGTACATGAACTTCTCGGGGTTGTTGCTGAGCAGAGCGTTCTTGATGTGGCTACGACCCACTCCGCTGGCTCCTGCGGGGAAGGAGAGATGGATGCTGGAGCTAGGCTCAGGAGGAGCCAGAGCCCCAGGTGTTCTCCAGCCTGGAGGAGGCTCTCCCTGCTTTAGGTGCTCTTGCCTCCAGCCCCAGCTGGGGACAGGATGGGTGCCTGCGGGACAGGCTGTGAGCTGCCAAGTCTGTGAGCTCTACCAGCTGCACCCCCGGCATGGCAGTGCCCACTTTGGTGCAGCTGCATGGACCAGAACGATATTTAAGAGCCAGAAAGTCTGAATCCACTCCACCTCAGCACTGCAGTGCAGGTGGCAGCCCACATGCAGATGTCAGCCTGCTTGGGGACTGCTGCAGGCAGAGGAAACGCTCCCCAGAGCTCACAAGCTTTGAAGGCAGCGCTGCCCCCGCCCACATTCAGCCCCAGTTCCCCATGGCCCCCAGCACGTGCAGCCCCTGTGCTGAGGAGGACAGATGGGGCAGACCTACCGATGAGCACCAGTGTCTTCCTCTTGAAGGCGGGCAGCCTCACCACCTCCTCGTAGGAAACCACGTCCAGCTGGTCAAAAACTGGAGCGGAAGAGAAACAAGACAGTAATTAGAGCTGGCCTGGCTACGACAGCAGGGCTGTGTGTGTTGGATTAAAGCCAGATCCCCTGGCAAAGTGAGGGGAGTGATCAAGACGGGGCTGTGAGCTTCCCCCAGCGTGGCTGGTCTGGGGAAAGAGCACCGGCCTCACCGCAATGGGTAAGTGGGGTGTGGAGCAGGACTCTGCAGAAGTTAGAGCATTTCTGCCCAGAACAGTAGGACCCAGGAGCCGGGTGAAGAGGCAGCGGGAAGCTGCAGAGAGCTTGTTGCTCGGGGAGCTTTATTTATCTTGCTGATTTATGGCCCTGTTTGTTGTTCCTCGGAGCTACAGGTTGGGCTATGAGCCAGCACGTCCTCAGCCCACTGCCGCTGTTGGCCCAGGGCATGCCGAGCACGGGTTAGCTCGGGGTTTACACAAGCAGCTGACAGGCACGCTCCGTGTCCCAACAGGACACTGACCTGGGGGTTTGGTGGTCCCTTTTTGCTGTGACTGCTTCCCGAGGGTGTCTGAGTCAACTGCTGTGACTGCTTCTCAAGGGCTGAGCAGCAGCAAGGCCAGCGCTTCCCCTGCATTCAACAGCCTGCAGAGTTTGGGGCTCACACTTACTTGAGCTGTGCTTGGCCAGGTATTTATCTTTGCACTTCTTCTTCTTCCCAAAGGGGCTGCAGCTCGGGGCTTCGCTCTGACTGGACTGGGTGGCGCTTGCCACACGCCTGCCGAGAGAGGAGGACAACACTGAGGCCCAGCTGCCACCCCGAGGCCCTGGGGAGCACTGGGATCATCCCTCAGACATGCAAGGGCAGTGGGGTGACTGCTGAGGCAGGTGAAGACTCACGCTGGGGTCTCACCCTCATTCTCCTGCCAGCACATACCCAACGCTTGCCATGCACAGCAGAGCTCCGTGCCCCAGCCACAGCCGTGAGTTGGGGATGTGGCTCCCAGCCCGTGACCATGTCCAACCCCAGCCACGTGCCCACACTGGGGTTCCCTGACGAGGGACCTACCACTCCTGGAGCTCTGGGGAAGGGATGAGCCCCGCCGACTCGGTGCCGGAGCCCTCCACGCGGCCCTGCCACCAGTTGCTGTCATCCTTATTGATGATCTGAATCACGTCGCCGGTCTGGAACTTCAGCCCTGCTTCCTTGCAGGGGATCAGGCTGTCTTTTTTGGGATCATAGTCAAACTGCGCCCTCATGAACATCTGAAAGAGAGAAAGGGACGGAGTTGGCGTGGCCATGCAGGGCTGCTGAGCTTGGCCATTTCCAGCTCCCAGCCCCACACGGCATTGCCTGGCAGCAACTGTGCAGCTGGTGGAGGACTGCGTGCCCTGTGGGGGCTGCCCAGCCCCTGGGCAGTGCTGGTGAGACGAGCCAGCCAGGAGCAAACAGGGCATTTCTGTGTCCCAGAAATGCAGCACATGGCTCCTGGGCAAAGGCACCCACACTGGGTGATGCCTCTGCCCCATCCTCAGGTGTGATAGGTCTGGGCCATCATCCTCCCTGGGCCGGGCAGACCGTGCTGTCCTTAATCCACATCAAAACAATTTCCCCACAGCGTGTCCTCCAGCAGCGCTGCTGTGACCTGCCAGAAGCACGGGGCCAGCAGGACACAAACACAGGTCCCTTGCTGCCAGGAAAGCAGAGCACAGATCAATCTGTGCCATGAGACCTCTCGTGAAGGAAGACAACAAACATGGAATAGCCTTCCAGGGTCCAGCCACCTGCTCAGGACCAACACTTGCTTTGAAAGCACCCTGCAGTGCCAGGAAAGTGGGCACTGACACAAACACACAAGGGACACACAGCAAGGACTGCCCAGGCACCTGCCTGGAGCCCGCTTCTCCAAGCCAGGCATAGCCAGATCCCTCCACTTTTGGAAAGAGCCCACCGACTGAGTGTTACCCCCAGACAGCTCCAGACATTATCCGAGGACTGCAAAGGGCCGGCTCTCAGTGCACATTATTTGCTAGCCCCCTTTTTGGGGCTGGAAGCTCAGGCATTGAGCAGGCTCCAGCAGGAGCCTCGGTATTTAAGGTCAAAAGCCTGCAGTTTATGTCAGGGTTGGAGGTGACCCTGAGAGACCTGAGCACTCAGTGTTTCTCATTAGGATCCTTCCAAGCAGAACTGCCACGAGAGGCCCTCTGGCTGGCTTCCCGGAGGCTGCCAGGCTGCGGGGACAGCCCAGGCTGGGTGCTGCTTTTGCCCAGGGCATCGTGGTGCTGGGATCTGCACCGTCCCACCTGTCACACTGTGAACTGAAGGGGATCGTGGGGACAGAGGAGGTGAAACAAAACCAGAAGTTACTCTGCTCTCAGCAGGGGACAGCAACCAGCACAGACCTAGGCACCTCGGGAGCTGTTGGTCCCGGGAGCCTGGACACATCAAGAGGAGGACAACTGCTGTTGCTGGGAAGGAGTTTGTCCTTCTGCCCTTCCCCGATCCCAGAGCCAGCCTCTGGTGGTTTGTCCTTTTTCTCAGAGGTAACTTCTCTGGCGCTGAGCTGGCCTGGCTGACTGGAGCTGGCTCGGTCAGGCCGGGGAGGGTGGCTGGACAGCAGGAAAGGGGAGGTGGGCCAGCACTTAATAAACAAACACGTGCAAGGCTGGTTGAGCTGGAATGAGGGCTGCAAGGGCTGAGAGAGAAATGGGGTGATTTTCACTTGCCACCATGTTCAGAGACTTCTCCTCTGAGGTAGGTCCTGCTCCCACCTCTCCCCTGAGCCCCTCTCCCCCTCCCGCCTGTCCACAACAAAGGGGCTGTGCCAGGGTCAGCTCCAGCACCGAGAGCAGGTCGGTGTACCACACACAGACATCCTCCCAGAGGAGCCAGCCCTCCCCATTACCCCGAGCATTTCGGCCAAAGCAGGGCTCCAGAGGCAAAGCCAGCCAAGTGCCCACGCTGAGCGCAGGCATGCACCCACCAGACCGTGTCACCCCCTGCCTGGCAGCGGCAACAGGAGCTGCCTTCCTCTCCCCCACTGCTTCCTTCCTCCCACTCGCTCACGGGCAGAGCTGCTCAGCAGTGCTGGCGGCACCCGGAGCTGCGTCGCCCTCCATGCAGCTGATGCACCAGCCACCAGTAACGGCACGGCACGGCTGAGAGCCCCGTGCTGCACCTGGAGGCGCTGCCGTGAGCTGTAACGGGGACGTGGCTGCAGGGCTCTGTAACGGCAAGGCCTGGAGGCCGGCAGGAAACTCTTGGGCTTCCTGGTGCACACACACACTGCTGCTTTCGCATCACCAGACTGCACACAAGTATGTCTGTGGCTGGGGAAACCCAGGCCCGTGTTTCTGCATACGCATCAGGTTAACTCATCTGCAGTGATGTAAGCACAGGGCAGCTCCCTTCACCCTCCAGCAGCTCAGTTACGGTAACGGGGCAGCCAGACCCCTATCCTGCCCCAGCTCTCTCCCCAGCGTTGGTCCCTGGTGGTTTGCTCTGGTCCCACCCAGCCCCAGGGCCGTGTCACGACACAGCCCGCACTTACCTGGAGAGCAGGGAGGCGGCTTTGCTGGTTGGGAATGACTTTTATTGAGACCATGCCCTGGGTTTCTTTCTAGTGAACAAAGGAAGGGGAGAAAGAAAAGTTGGAGTAGGTGGGCCTGGAGGCAGCCCGACAGCAGCAACCTGCGCAGGGAGCGAGGACCCGCAGAGGAAAGGCTCCTGTGTGCTCCCAGTTCTGCTATGATGTACGGGGGCCAGAGCCCAGGCAGATAGGGCTCTGCTGGGGACAGGCTAAGAGCTGTAGCAGCATAGCTTTGCCATGCTTATTCCACACCCACGGGGGGGCACCGACACCCCCACAAGGAGCTGGCTGTGGGCACTGCCCAGCATCACCAGAATGATCACGGAGATCTGCTCCATCTCCAGCCCAGCTGTCCTCGGCAGGAGAGGCCCATTTGGCCAGCATAATGGAAACGCTTCCCTCCATCTGTTCCCTCCATGCTCACCCCTTCTCAAGAGACAACGACAAGCTCCCAAGCAGCGTATCCGCAGGCCAAAGGGGTGACTCCTGGGGAACAGCCCCACCACACACAGATACCTACCAGCATCTTCTGCAGCTGGTCAACTGAGTGGTTGCTCACGCTCTGCCCATTGATTTCTATGATCTCATCACCCACGTGAAGGGAGCCTGCCAGCAACGGGAGAAACATGAAAATGCAGGAGCAGACAAAAGGCACCCATCAAACCCAAGCTAGGCAGCTCCAGCAGCCTCCTGGCCCCCAGTGCAAGCTGTGCCCCGGGCACCAGGGTGTTTGCCTAGGCAGTGCTTGTGGAGCCCACGTCACCTCACCCCGAGGCACAAAGGGAATGAATTCCACCCCCTCTGCCCAACGCACACACTTCGTCCACACTGAAGGTTATCAGGTTACTTTCCACTTTGTGTCTTTCACTGCTTTAGACTGGCCAAAGCACCCGTTCCAGAGTTATTTAAACCCAACCCCAAGTACCTCACTTGAAGCTAAATGACAGCCTCTTTACAAAGCCCTTGAACACCAGCTTTCTTGACTTTATGTTTTAAATTTATATACCCAGCCAGATTACAGCCTCAGATACACTGCTATAAATCAGGCTCCAGCAGCATTACTGGAATGGCTTCTGTATTATCTTGGCAGGGGTAAGCTCAGACTTCCCACTTCAACCTCAGGCTGGAAAAGGGGCCTCTTCTGAGCACAGAACATCTCATGTCCACACCCCCTTGGCAAGACCCAAAACCACAAAATGGCACCTATTAATTTCTTTTGGCACTTAATTTTGGTTTGCAGAGCCAATCCACGGCAAGCCTGTCCTGCCTGTGCGCTTCAGGAACGGGAAGAGCTTCCCCCACAGCCTCTGGGTACGATCCATCTCTAGTTACAGTCACCCCATCACGAGAGGGAGACAGACGGCTCTCAGGTTCCGTTCTGGGAGCGCCCTTCCCCCAGCCCTTCATTTCTCCCTAAAGCCTCCAGTGCATTAACAACAGCCATGCAGAGAGATGGGTGAGTCCTGAGTTCCTGACATACTCCTGGTGGAGGAAAGGACACAGATATCCATGCCACGGGGTAAAGCCAGCAGTGCTGCGGCGGGGCTGCCTTATCTCTGCACGGAAAGAAGCCAGCTGCAGTTGTGCCCCTGGTACGTGGCCTCTAGGAGGGCCTCGGCTGTCCCTTGCTGTTACCTTGTCTGTGAATCATGCCCCCGTGGAAGATCCTGGCCACCATGCAGCTCTGCTTGTCGTTCAGCTTCAGCGTGATTCCCTGGAAGACAGGAAAATCTGTGACTGCTCGCCGGAGGGGAGAGCTCCCGCGCTCCCAGCAACATCAGCTCCTCTTGGCACAGGCATCGCCCGCAGGTCCCGGGCAGGAGGCAGCATCCAGCACCCTCTTCTTGCAGCTGAGCCATCTCCTGCTTCCCCCACAGCCAGCCCACCGGCACGGCTCTGCCTGCCCCTCCACCCCGCTCGGTGCCACCGGGCTTTGGGATGCTGGCAGCGCTCACCATGGGCTCCTCTGTCACCTTCTCAAACTGCACCAGGCGTATCTTCCGCACCTCACGGCCGTTGCTGTGGGAGGGACTGCCCAGAGTCGCCGAGCCGTTGGTGTAAATGTCCTCGGTCATGGCGTTCGGGGCCTGGGTGACGGCCTGTCGGGGCGAAACAGAGACCGGGGTTTAGGGGCTCCCCCTGCGTGGGGCTGAGCTACTCCCGTGGTAACGTTCCTGGGCGCAGGGGGGAGGCGAGACCCGTGAGCCGGAGGAGAGGACAGTAAGAGCAAGGAAAGAAAGAGCGAAACAGCTTCCCCCTTGAAGATGTGGACGTGGGCTTGGTCAGCAGTTGTCCAGCTTGGGAGACACGGCAGATAAGAAAACTCTGGAAAAGCTACGGGTACAGAAGCCAAGAGTCCACAGCTGATTGTCTTCTGCAGCAGCAGGTCCTGCCCACTACTGTGTCGCAGCAGCGCTTGGCCCAAAGCTGGCTTGTGGCAGAGCACAAAGCGCAGGGCAGCTTCACGGAGCGGTTTGGGACTCACCCCTGAGGAACAGGGGCAGAACTGGGGCCAGGCTCTGCTCTCGCTCAGCTCGCAAGCTCAGCCTTTCCTCATCTGGGTCAACGGGCAACCAACACGCTGCAGAGCCATGTCCCCATCCAGGCACCGAAGGCCAAGTGCTCCCGAGCCAGCCAGAAGCTCCCTGTTCCCCTCCAGCACCCAGCTACAGGCCAGCTGGGGCCGTCGGCACCGGGAAGAGGATTTCAGCCCTGGGGAAGTCTGTTCTTTGTCTGCAGCAGGCGCTGAGGCAGGGGTCCCAGCCAAGGACCCCCAGACCCTCCCTGCCACGCAGCAGGGACACTGCAAAGTGAGCTGCCACCTCCCAGGACTGGCCTCGCAGTGCTGGCCGTGCCCTCGGCTCCCTACCGGCTGTCCTGGCTCTGCTGAGCGAGCGGGTGGGAGGAAGAAGAGGAAGAAGAGAATGAACTTCTGCAGCCCTGCCTGAGGCCAAAGTGCCTGTGAGGTGATCTGAGTCAGCACAGATCACGTTTATCTCATTCATGCCTCGGGAAAGCATTACACCACGCAATCCCCGGCTCCAAACCCCCAGGCTCAGCAAAGCCCGGTGACCCAGGACACGGCACAGTCTGCTCCAGGGCTGGGAGTTCCCTTCCCCACCATCCCAGCCAGCTGAGCCTCCTGGCCCTGACCTTTGCTTTTTGCTGAGAGCTGGAGAAAACACCCAGGCCTCGACGCTGACACAGCACCAGTGTCACCCCGGTGACTCCGGGAGAGCAAGCCTGGTCACCACAGACTCGCTGCAGTGCCTGGGGAGGGCTCCAGTCCCTCGATGGCTGCTCCGAACCCAGCAGGGTCCTCTGGGGACCCCAGCAGCCCCCAAGTGACTGCACCAAGCGGGCAGCGCTTGGGGATGGGGAACTGCCAAGCTCGTGATGGGGAGCTGGGGACGGCACATGCCAGCTCCAGTGCTGAGCAGCAGGGCACTGGATGCAGGAGACGCACAGCTCCCGCTCGGTGCACGCGAGCCGTCTGGCCACGTCGCCTTCCCTGAACCCTCCCAGCAGCCGTCACGCTCCTGGCCAGCTTGGCCCGTGACCTCTGGAGGCTCTGGAGCAGTGCTGGCAGCAGGCCAGCTCCTGCTACGTACGCACAGCTCCGCAGGAAACATCTGTGCCTGCATGCTGCCAGCAGCCGGCCCCGCGGCCACCAACAGCTCCACACAGCCCCGGGCTCGGCCGCCTCCGCAGCCAGGGCGAGGAGGTTCAGGGCTGAACCGCAGAGCAGTGGCAGACCCTGGGGCCTGGCACCGTGCCTCACGGTCAGCATCGCCCACCGGGTGGCTCCTGCTGCTGTGCCGGGCTGCACGCCACCGGGGAAATCAAACATTAACCGGGCAGCTCGTTTACAGGCGGCTGAAGCAGCACTTGGGGAAGCGGCACCCTGGTGCAAAGGGCACGCTCGGTGGTTTGGTTCCTGGGCTCTCCTTGCTGTCCTCACCAAGGGACTTCGATATTGGGTGGCCTTGGAAGAGCACGTGGAGAGCACATGGAGAAAGGTCGGGTGCTGCTGCCTTTGCCAAGCGGGCCCCCAAAGCACAGCAGCTCAGATGGATGCAGGAGGGCAGAGGAAGCCCAGCGCCAGGATCCCCTGGGATTGCCCTCCCGGCACAGCAGGAGACACGCTCCACCAGCCGTGGTGAACAGCAAAACCCCAGCTCCCTCCAGCAGCCATCACCCCTTGTCTGGTCATAATCCCTGTGGGCACGCACGGGGAGCCTGGCACAGGCGTGTCCTTGCCCTGGGGTGGCTCAAACCCATCCCGTGAGCAGAGCGCAGAGGGAGCCCTGAAACACGCTCTCACCATGGGGTGAGGAAGAACATCCCAACTGGAGGCACGGCCAGCTCCTTCCCTGCCAGCATCTGTCCATGCCAGGGAACGAGCATGGACAGGGCTGTGCCAGCTGGCACACCCAGCACGGCTTCAGAGCCATCCCCGCATCCTGCCCCATTGTCCCCACAGCAAGCCTGGGCATCGCCCTGCCCGCAGCCCTCCCCAGCCCATCTCCTGCGTGTCCAGGTGCTGCCCGGACCTTTCTGCAGGGACACGTGCTCTCCTGCTTGGTGCAGAGATGTCCTGGCCCAGCAGCCTCTCCTCCCGCCCTGGAGCATCACCGCCGTGCAGCAGATGTGTGCATCGGGGTCTCAGTACAGCTTAAAAAAATAATCAATGTGTAAAAACAAAAGCAAACTAACAAATATATATATATATATATATATAAAAAGAGTGTGGCTGTTGCTTTCAGGCCACGCAGGCTGGGTAGCAGTGGTCATGCGGCCATTTAGAAGTAATTCATCCTGCCTCCTGCCCGAGGCTACTCCGTACTCAGGTCTACAGTCACATGAGCGACCTCACTCAGGACCTCTTCCAGCAATATGATCCAAGATTAAAAAAAAAAAAAAAAAAGGATTTAAATCAAACAGGATTACACCGCTGAAACCAGAAATAGGCACAGCTATGCCACCAGGTCACAGGAGGAAGGGGAACAGAGAAGCAGGAGGGACAAGGGACACAAGTGGCTGTGGGGGCCAGCGCATGCCACCAGCTCTGTGCACCCTCGCGCTGACTGCAGCTCACGGGGAGCTGAGATGGAATAGGTTTAGATTTCCTAGGGAGCCCAGTCAGTTTTGCTGAGGCACCGTTTTCGCCCATGGAAAGGCTGAGGCAGCCTTCCAGATGTGTTTGTGGAGCCTGTCACCTCCAAGGGACAGCCAGTAACACCACGACACCGATGGAGCAGATCCTGTGAGGTGGCCCGGCCGCTCCATTCCCCACCTTCAAAATGGCTTTTTCCCTGCGGCCGCTACAGACTGGAACAGCACAAAATACGTTTAAGATTAAAGAGCTGAAAACAACCCTATCCACGTCATTTGGTCAAACCCAGTGGTTTTGCTCTGCTCTCAACTACCAGTTTCGCCCGTGGCCGTTTCAGAACTGGACACCGCAGCCCTGGCCTGAGCTGGAGCTGGCACTGGTCTGGTGCCACGAGACGCTCCCTGGGGGACAGCACGCTGCCCCCTCCACACCCCAGCTCAGAAAAGTGCCCTGCTCTTCACTACCTGCCTCCCAGGGCTCAGATTTGCCCATTTTACAGCCAGGGAACTGAGTCACGGCCGATAAGGTGGCATGCCCAAGGTCACCCTGCAAGCCAGGAGCACTGCTGGCAGCAATGCCCACACCTCCTTGGCAAAGCTGTATTTGCCAGTGAGGAGATAAGGGAAAGCCAGGAAGGCATGTGGTGGGGCCGAAGGGGAGAGGGCAGCGGTCTGCCTCACTTCTGCCTGTTTTCTAGCAATGATTCTGCTTCCACTTGGGAGGCTTTGCATGCCCTGCCACCACGGGAGGAGTGCGGTGCGGCGCTTCCCAGCGCGAGGTTCTGCCGGGGGCAGAGGGGAAGAGGAACCTCTGTTGCTCTGTCTGATTTGGGCTGGGAAGCAGGGCCCAGAAACCCTCCGGAGAGCTGCTGTGATGTCTCTGCAGGCATGCTGTCCATGCCTGCTCGTGCTGCAGGGACGGGCACACAACCTACAGGCAAGCTCAGGACACATAAACCAGCTGTGTGCTAGCCCTACAGAGCACCTCTTAAAAGGCCCGATGCAAACCTCAGTTTGTCATCTCTCTCTTTATCCCTGCCAATATCAAGCCACCGTGACACCAGGGAGCTGCAGGCCAGCTCCTACGTTTTCCACGCCGCACTGCCTTGGGTGATTTATCCCGCGGCCAGGCAAGCAGAGGGAAGGGAGAGCTCCTCGCAGCAGCTGCTTGATCCAAACGCTTTCTGTTTTTGAAGCACTCTGCCAGGGCTGAGCCATAAAAAACGTACAAACCACCGGTGTGGGCCAGACCTGACAAGCCTCTATCGGATGATGCTCCAGCGTCCGTCAGGCTGGGCCAAGGGCAGCACCCGGGGGAAATTTCCTCCCTGCAAGGAAGCCCCAGCCCCATACTCGTGCCAGGGCTCGGGAGGGACTGCTGCTCAGAGCCGAGAAGCTCTGCCGGGAGAAAAGCAGCAGCTGCTGGGCGCAGACCGCTGACCTTCTCCCTGCGCGCACCCGGGCCGCCCCAACCGGCACGGCGGGCAGGGAGCCCTCGCGGCTCGGCGGGGCCGTGTGTGCCCCCAGACCCCGCCGGGCAGCCGCGGGGCCGCGACCCGGCACCGCTGCGGGACCGCGCCAGGGCAGGGACCGTGCCCGAGCCGAGCCGGGGTTTAGCGGGGGCTCACCTCGGGCTTGGCCCGGTTCTGCAGCAGGTGCTCCAGGTAGAGGTCGGAGAGCGCCGTCCTCATGCTGCTGCTGCCGCCGCCGCCGCCGCCGCCTCCACCGCGGCCCGACTTGAGCGTCATGCCGCCGCCCCGCCGCGCCGCCAGCAGCCGCAGCCGGTTCCGCTGGCTCCAGCAGAGCGGCCCGGCCCCGGCCCCGCCGCACCAGCCGGCCTCCAGCAGCTCCGCGGGCTGCCCGCACGCTCCGCCCGTGCCGGGGCGGGGAGGGGAAAGGAGGCCGGGCTGGCGGGGCCGCGCCGGGCGGAGCCGCGGGGGCAGGCCGGGAGCGGGGGGAGCCCCGAGCAGCGCCCGGCCCTCCCCGGTTCTGCCGCAGGCACGGCTCCAGCGAGACCCCCTGGGGATGGGGCTCCCCGGGAGCCACCCGCAGAGGAGCCCCGGGGGGGGGGGGGGTGTTAAGGTTTTCTCGGTGGAGGCCGGGTGCCGCGTGTGGGGCTGGGGGTGCTGGATCCACAGACCGCAGCTGGGCTGCTGGCGGCGGCTGGGTGCCCGGAGCCGTCGGGGTGCTGCTCGCCTCTTCCAGGCCCTGTCCCCGGTGGTCCCCTGGGATGGGGCTGTTGTCAGACTCGTGTTCTGGCTACAGGGACACGGAGAGCGGAGCCTCGGGTGAAGTGTGAACTTTATTTGGGGATGGGAAAATCATTCTGGGAGATTTTTTCCTTCTTTAAAATAAGCTGAAAGGAAGAAGAAAGTGGTTCTGCTCCTGGCCTTGCCACATCACCTCTGGGTTCCTGCAGTTTGGGGGTTTCTTTGAGCTGCACTCCATGAAGGCTCCGCACCTTTCTGCACTGCTTCTCTGAGTTCCCCGGCACACCTCAGTCCAAAGCTACCCTAAACACAGGGAGAAGGTGGCAGGCCAGCTTATAGAGGTGGCCAGAGGTGCACCTGCCCGCTGCCACCTCATGCTGGTGACAGCAGGCATTTCAGAGCTGTGACCCGGCAAGCACAGGCCCTTGAGAACCTGCCCCAGAGAAGGGGACACCAGAGGGTGGGCGGCATGCACACATACGTGAGGCAGCAGAGGAGGAGCAGGATCAGCAGGGTGACGGGGAAGACGTACAGGACTGCCCGTGGGATGTTCTCGTAGAGGTGAGACCACAAGTCTCCCAGGTAGTCTGCCAGCCAGGACCGGCGGGCACCTGCAGAAGAGGCATGTCCCGGTGAACGTGAGGAGGAGAGAGCAGAGAAGCACTAGAAACACCCGTGCCTTTTCTTCCTGGGTCGGAGTGGTTTTGGATTTGAGTGAGTTTTGAATACCCGCCACGTACTTACGTTGGATCAACTCGTTGGAGCCTTTTCTCTCCCGTGTGTGAAGAGAGGCTTTCCCCGCATGATCCAAGTATCTCCCCTGGTCTGCCGCCAGCCTCCTCCTCAGCCTCACCCTGCCCAGCTGGGAGGAGGTGGCCTTGGCCTTGGAGAGATGTTGGGAGATCAGGGCAGTCAGCACAAGGAGCAGGAGGAGGACAGCACGCAGGGCCAGGGCCTCTTGCAGCTGCGCGATGATTTTCAGGCGGGCCCTGGGGCCCAGCCTTCGTCTGTGGGGCTCCCTGGGAAGCCTGCAAAATCAGTACAGTGAGAAGAAAATGAACTAGGCTGGGGGCCTCGCAAAGTCCCCAGCTGCCTGATGGCATGCAGCACTGACAGATGTGCCCAGGAGGCCAGAGGACGCTGCTGGGACCATCCTCCCCCTATCCAGGAGGGATCTGCAGAGCACTTAGGAGATCTCAGCCAGAGCAACCCTCACCTGGTCTGGGGGGAGAATGAACGTCATGGGGTGGTGGGGCAGGGCTGCAGCATGTGCTGGTGTGAGCGCAGCGAGGCCACTGTCCTCCAGGCAGCACACGCTGGCTCCAGGCTCTTGCACCCACAGCCTGTGAGGCCGGTAAGGTAACAACACAGGGTGGGAGGCAAGAAATCCGGAGAGCGAACCGAAGCCTTGCAGCCAGTCTTGGAAATCGTAGTGGGAGGGAGAAGTGTGACAGGAGGCAGCTGACAGACAGAAAAGGCAGGTACTGTTCACTCCCTCCTGCTTACACACAGGGAAACTGAGGCAGAGGAGAAACAATTTCTGCTTGGGCCACACTAGGAAGGGATTTGTGCTGCTTCAGCCCTTCCCCTGCACAGAAACATCTGTGTCTCGGGGGAGGCTGCAGTGCATCTCAGAGCTGCGTCACGCCAGGAGGAAACGGCGTCTGGTCTCCATTCCCCACAGGATAAATGTCAAGAGACGCTTCCAGTAATGGATGCCGGAGGTTGGCAGGCCCTGACACAGGGCTCCCGCTCAGCATGGCCCCTTCGCTTGCTGGGTGCCTGCAGAGCAGCCTGGAACTGCTCAGGGCTGCCGGCAAAGGCTGTTTGGTTGCCCACTGAGATTTCAGCAGTTTCCTCTTTGAAAATGGTCCAGAGAGGGCCGTGGTGCAGGCAGCTTTCCCTCTGGTCTAATCCCGTGTCACCGAACAACAGTGCCACGACAGAGCAGCTTGTTTTCGGAGGCAGGATGAGCCTGAGCATGCACTGGTACAGGCAGGAACCGTGACCCTGCCACGTTTGGGCTGAGCTGGGGTCTCTCGGGAGAGATGGACTTTCCTGGGAAGAAGGCTGCCCTGAGAAGTGCCCGAGGTGGCAGGTTCTGGCCTCACATGGCATCTGGGAGCTTGCAGCCACTGCGCTGGCAGGGTGGCTGCGGCGCAGCCCTGCCCCAGGCTGGGGTGCTCCCTGTTGAGAAACTTATGGTCCCAGCTCCTGTCTCAAGGCCAACTCACACCAGGCAGCCTCTGCTCACATCTGTGCCTGATTATTGTCAGAACGCAATTAAGCCAAAGGGTAATTGCATCTCCTGCCTGGGGCTGTAATGTAATCACTGCCAGGGCCACAGCAAAGGCTCCTTGTACAGCAATGCGGAGCCAGGCGGTCGCATGAGGTTTTCAGCCCTGCTTCAATCAAGACATCGGCTTCTGATCTCCTCTGGGTGTGGGTTCCTGGATGGGTCACGCCGCTGGGCTGAGCTGCAGCACGTGTCCCTACTTCCTCCTGGCATAGGCCATGGAGGGGACTGTCTGTGTGCACCACTGTCCCCTGCCTGGCGTGCCCGAGGGTGGGCAGGAGGGTGCCGTGGCTGGGACACCCTGCACTTGGCTTTCCTGCTCCCATGGGACGCTGAGCCTGGCTGAGCGGTTGGGAAACCATTGCCCCTCCTGCACCCTGCTTGCAGCTGCCAGGAGCTGGGCAGCCTGGAGGAAGGGTTGCCTGGGGGGAAGGCCGACCTCAAGCTCTGTTTTGTTTTGCCACGAGGACGTCCTGGTTCTCCAGAAGCATCAGGAGCCTTGTTGTGGTTTCAGACCAAATCAGTGGCACCTAAACAGGCTCAGATACCAAAACTCTTCCCCAGTGACAACCTTTCTGGCCTGCAGGAGAGACCGTGCCCCACACCAGCAGCCAGGGAAGTGTGGGACAGTCCCGGCCCCCTCCCGACCCCGGGACTCACGGCACAGGGTGCAGGCGGGCGCAGGCTCTGCCGTGCTGGTGGTGACGATGCTGCTGCCGCCGCGGAGGAGCAGCGCGCCCCCCAGCAGCCATGGCCCCCACCTGCCCGCAGCACGCCAGGCCTTTCTGAGGTGGCCATTGTTCCGGAAGGTCCCCATCGCTGGGCGTGAGGCAGAAGCAGTCCAAGGCCCCACGGAGTCACTGCACCAACAGAGCTGCTCCCAGGAGCAATAAGGAGGGAGTTGCTGGAGGCAGCCCCAAAAAGCCCCATGGTGGCATTGGGCCATGACAGCAAGCACATTATGGGACGGAGATTAAGGGAACTGGAGGACCAAAGCCCAGTGCTGAGTCAGGTTGTGCAAGCGCTGCCTCCAGGCAAGATCCAAAATCCCCACTGGTTGTGAAATGTGCCCTGGGGAGGGGAGCAGGGCCTCCGCCCCCAGCCCTTATCTCTGCCACTGCCTCCTGCAGGGCAGTGCTCGTGGAAAACAAAGCTGAGGAAGGATCTCTGGGGCTAATTAATTACTAGCTGCTGGTAATGCTGACTGAGCCCCTGGGGACTCTAAGGAGAAGCGGAGAAAGTTCAGAGATACTGGAAAATTACTGTTTAATTCTTCAGCATTATGCCTGACTACATGGCATGTGGTAGATGAGGGGCAGATAGACTGATGACAAACCATCCACCCCATCAGCAGGAGCCACCAGCATGGCCAGGGCTCCTGGAGTACAAGAACCTCTGCTGATGCCACCAGCACCTCCTGGACACACGGAGCAAGCACAGCCCTGCGGGGCCAGCTCCGTGAGAGTTCAGTGTCCAGCTGGACGTGGGTCCATGGGCTGGCACTGCCCGTGCCTGGCCCTGCAGCCATCAGTACTCCTGCTGAGTGTCACAGCCAAGGAACTCTATCCGCAGGGCGATGTGGTTGTGCCACTGGCGGGGGTGTATCCTCACGTAGCGGGCAAAGAGGGGTGGCTCCAGGACGTTCATCACTGTGCTGGTGTGGTCTTGGTTTGCCTTGAAAATCTGGAAAGGAGAGAGAAATCTGGGGTACTGTCTGCTGTGCTGGGCTCTGGTGCAGTGAGCCCGTGACTTGGGGACACAATCAACATGGACAAGCAGCTCTTGGGAACTCTTTAGGATGAAGACAAGCACAGCTCGGCTCACTGTTGATGCAAAAATGCTGTGAGCACGTTTGCTGCAAAGGGCTGAGCTTGCTGCCCCAGGGCTGCTGCAGGATGGCTGCGGGGCAGCTCTGCCTACCTTCTCCTTGCCGTCCTGCAGGACCGGGCTCCAGTGCACACCGTTCTGGCTGCTGGAGACAGCAAACTCCTTCACAAACATGTGGGTGAACACAGCCTTAGCACCTTGGGTTATGATTGCCGTCACCTTCTTGGTTTCTTCAAAGTCCACCTGCAACCACTCACTGGGGCTGTTGCTCTGGGAGAAAACAGATAGACTGCCGTTACCCCTCAGCAGCACTGCCAGCAGCAATGAGAAGAATCGCTCATAGCAGCTGAAGTCAAGCTGGCCCTGCACATCCCAGGCTTCCCCCAGCCCATCAGGTGTCTGGCTGGAGCTGCGGGGGGCAAATCCCCTGCCTGCATGCTGGAAGCCTGCAGGGCGCATGTGGTTGAGCCACTGTTCATCATGCCTTGGCCTGCAGACGCGGTGAGCAGCCAGCCTGCCTGCTGGCGTCCCCCTAGCTGCCTGCCTGGGGTCTCTCTGCGTGGGCTACCTTTGGTCTCCACGCATTGGTCCTCCCCTGGAGGTTGAGGCGAGCCTGGGAGGGTGACCAGGTGGAGAAGACATTGGTGCTGTAGGAAGACGCGGAGATGCGCTGGTCGGGGATCCCTCTGCTCTCCATTCCTAGGGGCATGGAGCAGCCTGGAAGAGAGGAGCAATGCTTGTCAGACAGGGGAGTGGGCCCATCGCAGAGATGCCTCCTGGCTGCTCCCTCCTCCAGCTGCCCTCTGTGCACTTCCCTGGGCACAGCATCTCCCATGCCTCGCTGCAGCATCGTGGGCCCTGCACAGCTCAGTGCCCTTGTGTGCAGCGTGGCTCTGGCTGGGGGAGCCAAACTACACCTGCCACTCCTCCTCACTGCTTTTTTTTTCTTTCCTCACTGCTGCCTGAGGTTTCAGGACAAAGCACCGGTGAGAGCCCTGCGCTCCTTCTGGTGCTGCTTCCTCTTAGACCGTAATGAGGTTTTCCACCTTCGTTTCCCCAGCACCTTAATGCCACTTCCTTCCCTCCCAACAACTGCCAGGGGAGCCCCGAAACACGAGGGATCATGAAACATGCGGAGCTGGAGCACTCAGCACCCTCCTGGATCCGGCCCCAGCCTCAGCGCCCGGTGCCCCGAGGCGGGACATACTGTTGAGGTCGCAGCCGAGGAGCTCCATGCGCAGCGTGGTCCGGATGCTGTAGTGCGTGGGGTTGATGCGGATGTACCGGGCTATGATCGGGGGGTTGAAGCGGTTTTCTTTCACTGCGGTTCCATCCACGTTTGCAAAGAACAGCTGCAGGGAAAGGGTAAACAAAGGGGCTATCGAACTGGTGGAAAGAGAGCTAGACAGGACAAGGATTAGCATGGAGAAGATCATTTCAGTCTGGCACTTCTCTATCTTATCAGAATCCTCACAAGAGGACAACAGCTCAGGGAAGTATTTTGAGATGTGACTCAGACCAAGGGAATGTGAACGGGGCGAGTCAGGGCAAACCACTGAGAAAGAGGACTGGGAGAAACTTGGGGTCCATACAAATAAACTTTTTATATTTTTACCAAACAATAATAATAATAATAAAAAAACAGTCCTGGGACTTTTGAACTTGGGCCGAGTTTTGGCAGCAGCTGGTATACTTGATGGAGGCTTTCCTGGGTACTTTTCTTCACTCGCTGGAATGACCACCCTGTGTGTACTTAGGTTGTGGGTTTTTCTAATAAGTAGGGATCCACCAAAGCTCTGCACCTGCACACTGTTTTTAGAAAGCCAAATTTGCCTTTGGGGTCAAAAGAGATATTCAGGGAAAATCTTTTCCCTGCCTCTAATATCAAATATAATCCTAGTGTTGATCTCACAGCCACACAGAGCGCTTGCAGATCTATGAGCTGCGGTTCAGTAAGGATCACTCTTCCTCTCCTAACTAAATATCTGGGGGCTCAGGAGTTATCTATCTTGTGCACAGAGCTCCCCAGCCCTCACCACCCCAAGAGGCCCCATCCTGGGAAGCCACTCTCCTCACCATCTGGGTGCTGGTGGCGTTCCCCTTGTATTGCCTCCACCTTTGCCCATCGAGGCTGTAGAAGACAACAAATTGGGAGACGTAGAGACTGGAGAGCTTTTGTCGAGCCCCTTGGGTTTTTATGCCGTGAATGATCATGATATGCAAAAGGTCCACCTGGAAACAAAACATGGGGGTTAATTTCTGACAGTTGTGCCTGTGTGTCCCTCTGCACGGTGCACCACCACCGGTGTGCCCTTGCAGTGTCCCCAGCAGTGCCCCAGCCCCAGGGCCCCTCTCACCTGGATCCAGGCATTGCTGTGAGCGGTGCTCCAAGCGTTGATGGAGCCGGTGTTGTCCAGCCTGGCCAGGGAAGGGGCCCACTGCCCTGCGAGGAGAGTGCACAGGTATGAGGAGCACGAGGCAGTGCCATGTCCACCTGCAGGGTAGGGCCTGAGCAACTCTGATCTCCCGGGGGGCTGGTGGCCACGTGCAGGGTGGCAGAGCCCTGACACGATGGGAGGGCACCCCCAGGTCCCAGGTGGGACCCCAGCGTAGGCATGGATGGAGGGGACCTGCTCTAGCCGAGCTTTGGCCAGGGCACATGCTTGGGCTGTGCTGGCTGAACCTGCCCCAGCACCAGCAGTGCCCCCTACTCACCGTACTGCCCCGATGCCGTGATCTGGGAGTCCGCAATGTGGCCTGAGGCCAGCCCCAAAGCATTTTGGCAATCTTCAGCCCAACAGGAAGGGGGGGAGAAGGAGAAAAACAGAGAAAAACAGGCATAATTGGTTAGATAGAGAGGCTTTTGAGTCTCTCCCAACCTGGGGAGCCACCTGCAGGCTCAAGCCTCCAGGAGCCCCCAGAGTCATTTATCTCACAGCAAGTGGGAAATCTCATGCATCTCTGCATCCACCCCTGAATTTTCAGGGTCCAGTAAGTTCTTGCTCCTGACCTCAACGTCCAAAGCAAAGTTCCCATCACCAACCTCTGGCCAAGCCTGTGCTGTGCTCTCCAGTCCCCAGGCCCCTGACCTCCCATCCCCACGTCCCTATCTCCCAGCAATGCTGACAAGTGGCTCTTCCTTACACCCGTGTCTTGCTCCCGAGCCTTTTTGTTGCCAGGCAGCACCATTTAAAAACAAATATCACGTCGCTAAAGGGAAACCTGCCTGGCACCCCTGTCTGTCCATGTCTCTCTTCTGGTCTGCTGAGCACAGGGCTGTTTGCCTTGTACAATAACTCCTGTTATTAGCTACTTGTCACTTCTTGGCATCACTGCCGCATGGCAAATGCTTCTGGGGGAAAACGCAAATATGAAATCTTAAGCAGATTTTTAACTGATGGAAACACTTTCTGGCTGACATTTACTGCTCCTTTAGGAAGAGGAGAGGGGCTGTCACGGTGCGATAAAACACCCAGCCTCACAAACCACTTCCCCCAGCGCTATTTACAGTGAGGGAGAAATGTGTTGTTCTGGGGGAAACAGAGACAGATTTCCTGTGCGTTTTTGGCAGTTGCTCTCAGGGATGTTTTCATCAGCATGACCTGCCATCAGGCAGCATTGTGCTCTGTGCCTCAGTTTGCCTCTTGACATGGGGTTGGGCACTGGGCACGTCACCCTCCTGTCAGCATGAGCTTGCAGTCAGTGGGGTCAGTGCATTTTACAGGGGGTCTAGGGACCCTCAGTTTTGGAAAATGTGCCCTGGGGACCAATATTTACAGCCCAATGAAGCTGGTCCCCAACCTTCACTGCACCCCTGGCTCTGCTAGGGATGGGTAAGGTGGCAAGGGCTGAAGTCAGGACTTCAGTGAGACCCAGGGGACCTTGCTTAGACAACCCACGGAGAACACTGAGAGCCCTGGGGGACAGGGAGCTCAAAGCACGCTGTACAGCAGCACCCAGCCCTGCTGCTCTGGTCACTCACCCAGGTTGTACACGAGGAAGAGGGCACTCATCCCGGCTTGCTGGTGCTCCCCCACTTTGCACTCCACCTGCCAGATCCCAGCATGCGAGGGCCACATCTCCACTGTCCCGAAGACACCTGGGCAGGAACAGAGAGCAGAGGGGAGTTACCAGCCATAACAGGCTGCTGTGGTGCCAAACGCCATGCAGACACATAGCCTGACTTTTCCAGACCCGTTCCCCATTCTTGCTATCCCCCACAGGCTTGGCACACCCCAACAGGCACGGACATGAAGCCACGCAGCTGGGCTGCGCGCAGTGCTCGTGCTGTATCTCACCAGGGTAAAGGTTGTAGACTCCCATGCGGTACTCCTGGCTAGTCCTGACACTGAACGTCTGCCCATGAAAGTGGACGGAGTGGATGTCCTCGGTGCTGCCCATGTTCAGGAGGTGCCATCGGACCCGCTGCTGCTGAGCCATCACCAGCCCGGGCAGCGTGTCCCTCACGTAGCCATTGATGGCTGGGGAAGGCAGTGGTCAGGTTCGCAGGGTGCCTCAAGGCCCCCGAGTTTTCCCATCCCAGTATAGACTGTGGGATGGAAACGGCAAGGGCAAAGTCCTCACCGTGGAAGGAATGGTGTCTCCTAAAGTCAGGGCTGTCTGGCTGGATGCGGCAAGGCGGGCGGCAGTTTCTCTTCATGTTCTCCAGGAAGTACCAGCTCTTGGTTTCATCAAAGATGGTGAAGAGCAGGGAGAACTCCTGCACTGCCAGCTGCCGTCTGGAAACGGGGTTCACCACGTTTTGGCGGCAGATGATGAGTGGCCCGATGAGGCCCGAGTGCAGGTCCTTCTCCTGCGGGGGAGGCAGGACAGAAGTTGGAGCGGGATGTAATGTTGATGCTCGCAAACATCACAGCAGCAAGGAAAGTGGTGGCCCTGCCTGCATCCCTGGCCTGGCTCCCACCCATAAACAGGGGTTGGCATGAGCGGGGTGGAAGGGACACACTGGGAATCCCTCTGTCCCCAGCTAAGGAAGGCTGCACAGCAAGTGCTTGTACATGCTTTCAAGGGAAGTGGTGTCCGTCTGCCCAGATATGCTCACTAGCACTGGAACCCAGGGGCCAAATTCAACCAGGTTTGGTAGAGGCTTACACAGGGCTCCAGAGTGCAAATTCCCTACAAGTCTCACAAAAATGCAGAACTGAGAAAAGGGGGGAAGCCAAGAGAAGACAAAGCAGCGGCATGCATTCATCGCTGTATTAGACGCCTGAGAACTACACTGCCATCAGCTGCTCTAAGCACAGCACCACAGGAAAAGCCTTGACCACACAGCCAGGGCCGTCCCACCCACGGTTCACCACCTTCCCAGGCTGCCACCCACCAGGTCCACGTTGGAGAAGTAAGCCCAGGCCTTGCAGTCGAACTCCTGCGTGGTGGGTGCCATCTGGGGCAGGACTTTCCAGGAGTAGTCCCGCAGCTCGCCGGGCTGCACTGCCTCCTCGCCCGACACTGTGCCCCGCAGCTCCTCGTAGCCTTGCAGTGTGGAGTGGAAGGAGAAGGGCCGCGAGGCCATGTTCTTGAACTTGACCTGTGTTGGAGCGGAGGAGAAGCAAAGGGAGGGTAGGAAGGGGATGGAAGCAGTTCTGAGTGCCCCCACGGGCACTGCAGAGCTTTCAGGCACAGCTCAGTGCTCCCTCAGGCTGAGCAGAGCCAGCAAGGAGGGGCAGGGATGTCAGGGGTTATAGGAAACAGGGACTTTCAACTCACCATGATCACATCTTCAACTTCTGCCCTGATGTACGGCCCGAGGATGCCCAAGTGTTCGTCCAGTTCTCCCCGTATCAGTGGCTGAGTGAAGGAACTGTCCAAGTACTCTCGGAAAACCACCTTGCGGTACTGTCGGAAAGGCTTCCTCCTGCCGCTCCGGGGGTCCCTGCGGGGGGGAGGGCGGTGAAGCAGCATGGGTGACACTGCCCCTTGCAGACAGCAGCAGGGGCAGGGCTGCTGCGGGGCCCAAGGGCACAGCCACAGGCACCTATGCTGAGCTATCTGGGGAGCGAGGGGGCAGATCTGCACCACCAGCTGGGTGATGCAGAGCCTAGAGCATCCCTTATGCACTTGCAAGGATGCTCAAGGACCCTGGAGGTACCGAGCTCCCTGGGTGGATGTGCAGTGCTGGGAGCACCCTTCCCCTGGGCTGCTTGGCACAGTGCCTGGCTGGGCCACACAGTCATGGACCTGCGATCCTGCCTGTCCCGAAGTGCCAACCACGCAGGGAGCCATGCCACGCCATGCCAGGGCAACACGTGAGGGGCAGCAACACTTACACGGCTTTTAGGAAGTGCTGGGGTCTCTGGTTCCCATATTCCCATAACACCTCCACTGCTGCAATGTAGTACTGTCGTATCCGCCCCTGGAAGGAGCGCGGATCATGCTCCCCTTCTTCATAAATGTCAAAATCCTCCATGGCCTGCTCTGTTTCTCCATAGTCATCGTAGTCCAGTTTGTCAGCCTCTGGCCTCACGTTGTTCAGAGTCAGGTTCTCCCCATGTCCTGGGACATGGCTCCTCTCCTCTGCCATGCTGCTGCTTTCCCCCTCCTCCTCAGGCTCTCCCCGTTTCCTGGTTTCTCTAAGGACATCTTCCCCCCCAAGCACCTGCTGTTCATCCGGACTGGCTCGCAGATGTTGGGCTGGTTTCTCGGTGGTGCTGTGGCCGAGCTCAGGGCCACTCAGAGGCAGGGAATAGTTATCCTTGGAGGAAAGTTTCATAGGGATTTCCTCTGGGCTTTGCCCAGAGCTGATCTCAGGCACAGAGCCCTTTGTGGCATTGGCCTCCAGCTGCTGAGGCCGGGGACTGAGCCAGGCCCTCTCCAGACCTGGCTGCTCCACGGCATTCGTCTCCTCCTCCATCTGGCTTCTCCCCTGAGCCTGCTCGCCCCATGGAGCCCCCCAGGCAGTGCCTCTGCCTGTCTGCAGCTCGGCCAGAGCTGGGCTCTGCAAGCCCCCAGTGTGCCCCGCTGCCACCGCTGAGACTGGGTCCCAGTTTGAGGCCAGGTCTGCGGCCACGGCACCATCCTGCGGTCCTGAGCTGCCGGCTGCTGGCACTGCCTGTGTGGGGAGGGAGCCGCTGCTTCGCTGAGCCCCCCTGCTGCTGCTCAGGGCTGGTCCCCCTTCAGCATGCTTCTCCTCAGCTCCATCTGCAGGCACAGCCTGAGGATCACCCCTGCCCAAGTGCTGCCCCTCTTCAGTCGAGTTCCCCATTTCTTCCAGGCTTGGCTGGGTCACCATCACCTCAGCCCCAGAACCGCGTGATTCCAGGGACCTCTTCTTGAAGCGAGTTCTGCAAAAAGGGGAATGAGGCCCGCACCCTCTCTTACCCACTGCTGGCTCAGGGGTCTGGCTGGCCAGATCCTGCTCTGCTCTGTTACCCGCAGAGGGGGACTCCCTGCTGCCAGAAGTGGTGCTGGAAAGTCCCAGACCCCGCACCAAGCCTCTGCTCTGCAGTGACCTGGCTTGTCGGGGCCTCCAGCCAGGGCTGCCCATGCTCAGGGCTGGAGCTCCGGGTCCCTGAAACTGCTCAGGGCTGTTTAAGAAACCGTTTGGGTGCTGCCTTGTGTCATTGGCCATGAGGTTAGGTTCAGGAATGACAAGACTGTCTGTCTCTGGCAGTCCCTTAGTGGCCATAGCACCCTGAAACAGGGCCTCCAGGATTAACTCATCCCTCTCCTCTGTCGTTACATATCTGGAAGGCTCGAGGTCATTGCTGTATGCAAAAGTGGCTTCGAGAAGGCTTGTGCCTTTGGCAAGCTCACTGGCTTCTTCTGTGCCACTTTTTGCAGGCAAGGAGTTACTCACATCTGTAAAGATTTGCTCTTCTACAGGTCTTCGGGGTCCTAGGTCTGGAAAAGAAACATTTTCCCCTTCAAAAGATTCATTAAAGCCTTGTGAAACCACTTTGTGAGGTCTTTTTTCCAGCCTAGCATCTAACTCCTTTGAGGAATGACTGCCTTCTCCAGTGTGGCTCTGAGACCCAGCGCGGGAAGTCCTGCTGTCCCCTGGCTTGTCTGAGGGTGCTGAAGAACTGGCCAGTGTGAGGGAGGAGTTTGGGTCAGTGCTTAAAGCCAGCTCTGTATTGATTGTCTCCCTTGATTCATGGAGATTTAAGTGCATTTCATCAGCACTCTGTGAAGATGTGCCTTGAAGTCCCAGACCGTGCTCCAGGTCGTTCTGGTGAAATGAGCTCCAGGTCCCTTGAGGAGAACCTTTGCCAGCAGCAAAGGCAGCTGAGTCCCACAGGCCCACTGTGTGAGCTGTTGTCTTCTGAGGCTCTGCTTCCAGGACCCCTAATGTACCACCAGACTGGACCATCGTCTCTTTTACTGGCTCCTGCACTTCTAAGATATTTGCCACCTTATTTCCCACCATATCATCTGGAGCTGACGTAGCTTGGTGCAGCTCTTTCTGACCTGCTTCGGAGCTAGCAGCACCATAGACCTCTCCGCTGATGCTTTCCAAGCGTTCCCCAGGGGGGAGAGTCCCTTGGTCCTGGCTGATGTTTTTTGACAATTCTTCTTCATCTTCTAAGAAGGATTCATAGGACACTAGATCATAGTTTGTCTCCGGCAGAGATGGGGAAATATCAGCTGGATGTGGGTTACCTGAAAATGCTGATGTGCCATTGGAAGAGGGACCAGAAACACTGCCATTGCTCAGGAGGGCCCCGTGGCTGGGTTCTGACAAGCACAATTTTGGCTTCCCCGTCTCATTTTTGGAAGAGGTGACATTGTTCAGCTGCTCACTCACACACGGTCTGCGCCATCTCCTTCTCTTAGAGAAGCCCCTTGGTTGGGGGTCAAAGGTATCATCTTCATAAGCCACATAATCTTCCTCATCAGGGTATTCCTCATGCTGGCATTGAGAGACTGTGAACTTGGCGTGCATCCCTCGCTCTCTGAAATCAGGATTCAGGCACCCCAGCGTCCAAGTGCCTGTCTCGGGAGAAGACAAGAGGACACCATCAGCCCACCGCAGTGGGAAATCCGAACTGCCATCCCCACGCCACTCCCTTGCTAGTGTAACCTGTACTTTCAGACAGCCTCTAGCTCACGCTAGTGATTTCAACATTTCCACAATCCCTAGAGCTTCTTACAGCCATGCTCACAAGACATCAGGGTTGCTGGTAACATCAGAGGTGATCCTGACAAGCACCACCAGCAGGCCTGGTGCTTCCTGCCAGAGCTCAGCGAGCTGCATGCACCCATGAGGCCCCACCAGCCGCTTGGTGAGAGGAGTTAATGTACTGAGAAACCACAACACCTCCAGGATTATCACCAGCAGCAGAGCAATCACCATTATCCACCCCCAAAGATGTGCTGGTGCTGGCAGATACAGCTCTCCCCCACCCCAGACGCAGCCATCATGTCTCTCCCACTCGAGGAGAAAGAAATGAAAAGGCTGCCTCTCGCTCACATCCCCAGCCAACGCGCTTGCTGTCTGCCAAACAAGTGTGTAATAACCTAGGTCTGACGCTGGAGAGAGCTGTCATCTGCTGCTGGCCGGCTGCTTGCCTTCCTCCCCCATCAGCAGGCGGAAAGCAGAGCTCGGAGGGATGCAATGTTTGGCTGGAATTTAGACAGCTTCCTGAGTATCTGGATATCCAGAAATACTCATGGATACCCATGACCAGCATATCAGTGTCGGCTAAATTCTGTGTTTCCTCCATTAGTGAGGAAATGGGTAATGGCTCTGGTTTTGCAAATGCTAAGGAAAAAAAAAAAAAAGCTGAGTAGGAGGAAATAAAAACCAAACCCTTCCTAAGACTTCTCTGCATCCGGTGTGCCTGTCCTTGCAGAGGTGTGTGGGTAAATGTGATGCCATGAGCAGTGCTAGAGCCACAGCAGAACAGCATTGCCACTGCCACCACATCACTGCAGCCAGCTTACTGGCTTGGCAGCATGCGTTTGACATTAACACACCCTAATCGTAAAGTAAGATATAGTAATTTAAACCATTTCTTGGAGTTAAGCTTTGGGGAGATGTAATCACCACCTTTCACTTTGCTGCTCCAGGAGGCTGAGCATCCCTTTGCTCCTGGGGTTGCCAAAATGTGATCAGGCACCAGAGCCCAGCACTGCCCTGCCTGGAGATGCTCACTTTGCCCTGCTGTGATACCCAACCCATGGTCTATGGAATAGCCCATGCTACTAACCTGGCTTTTCGACGCTCATGAAGACAGTTTCTCCAGAAAATGGGAAAAGGGTAAGCATGTCCTCAAAGACCATGTTGCGCTTGAATGTGTTTCCAGAGAAGAAGACGGAAAGGAAATCTGTCTGGGCCCCAACGCTCAGGACATACCAGTACACAACTTCGTGCAGGCAGAGGTTCAGTTGCAGGTTGTCAAAGACAAAGCCGTTAATAGCTGGAAGAGAGCAGGGTATGAGACCATTTTATCAGGACCTGGCTCCCCAGGGGCTGCCGAGCTGCTGCCCATTCCCTGGGGCAGGAACCAGCCAGTGTCTGTGTGGGCTTTGCAGGGAGCCCCCCGCTGGGCACTTACTGTGCATCACGTTGGAGGCATAAAACTGGGGGTCCTGGGTATCCACGTGGGCTGCATCGGTGCAGAACCGCCTGATGTTCTCCTCCAGGTACCAGCTGCGGTTCTCATCGAAGACCGAAAACAGCACCGGCCTTGTCTCGTCCGACATTATCTGGGAGGCAGAAAGGGAAGGGCATGTTATTGGCCTGGCCAGAGCAGCCCCCGGCATGCAGGGTGGCTGCCAGCCCTTAGCCTGGGTGCATGGGGAGCAGTTTACTGCTTTGCACATAAGGTGGGGTGCAGTCTTGGAGGGAAGGGTGCACACAAGGGGGGAATGGGGAAGACAGGGGGTGGGACTGATGGTAGGGTTGAAGACAACTGGGTGACCAAATTTGGTTTTACCCAGATATTTCGCCCACCACAGTTATTCCAGCCTTTCAGCCTGGCAGTTAAGGTGGCAAAGCATCCCCCTTGCCTTTCTCTGCCACACCTGGAGGACCCACCTGATTTCCCCTCTGGTCCATGGACTTCTTGAAGCAGATCAGGAGGGGCCCGATGAGACCCGAGGCTGTGTCCCGTGCCGGGTTGACAGAGCTGTAGTAGAAGCGGGTGAGGCAGCGAGGATCTGCTTGCGTCGGCCCATCCTCTGTCGTGACCCTCCAACTGTAGGTGAAGGACTGGCCAGGGGCAATAGGAATGTCCTTCACGTCCTTAACTGCCAACACACAGCCCAAGGGCACATCTGTTAGGTCAGGACTGCTCCTGTAAGGAGCCCTTTATAAAAGGGCTCAGAAAGGAGGTTTCCTGATAGCAGGAGTCACATAGAAAACTACCCAGACTGGTAGTTTTGGTACCAAAAGGGCTGGTGGGCCACTTTGCTCTTTTGACTCTCCTGAAAGAAAACCTGAATTTGGATAATAACGTGTCACAGAGCCGGACCAGCTCTGAGCTCCTTAGCAGCTGCCATCCCACTTCTGCCACTTGGCTCCAGTCCCTGAAATTGGACCGGAGCTCGGCACAAGGTGCTCCTGGCAGCGTTCACCAGGGATGGGTGCGATAGGTACTGCTCACTGCAGCCATACCAGGAAGTGAAGACCTCCAGGGTGGACCAAACCCAGCCCAGCTCCTCAGGTGACAAAATCCCTTCTTCCAGCCATCACCCAAGCCTTCCTTCGAGCCAGAGTTACATGGCACCAATGGGGACATGAACCAAGAATCGTCTCCAGGAGCCGTGGGTCTCAGGTGCTCGGAAGGATGAATTGGGCAGGTAGTCTTACCACAGGCTGCAGGAAGCTCTCCTGGCCCAGGAAAATGGCACTGGCCACCTGACATCCTAAACACCCATGGCCTGCCCATGGCCTTACCTTGAGAGGACTTCATGGCGTGGTACGGCCTTACACTGGTGAGGCCGTGAGGGTAGATGTTGTACGGTCGGCTTGCCAGGTTCCTGAACACAATCTGAAACAAGGACAGCCATCAGGGACATTTAGCACTGCCAGACTGTCGTGAGCTCTCAAGGCTGCCCTCAGGGTGTCCACCATGCAGGGGGAAAGTGCTGGGCTGTGGTATTGGCACTGCCCACATCCAAAAGGGAGGAATCCGGACACGTCCAGGACCACAAAGAGAGAGGCAGGGCAGAAGAAATGACTGCTTGTTTCTCTACCAGTCTATGCTGACCACTTTTCCGGGAGGTACCCACTTTGGGTACATTTTGGGAGGGCATAAAAACGTCAGATTTATGAAAGAGCAGGTTGGTATCTTTAGTCTACCTTTCTGTATGAGACAGAAGAGCTCTTTCAATCCAGGAAGCCCCAGAGGGCCAAGACACTGAGTGTGCACAGCAGTCAACAGCTTCAAAGTGCTCCCCACTTAACTGCGTGAAACCTTTCATTTATGTCCCCATATAGCTCTGTCGGAGCTTTGCCACTTCTCCTGGAAACCATCCCATTCCTCCCAGCAGCAAACAGGGCATGTGAGGAGACCCAAGGGCATGTAAGGAGACCCAAGGAGCAGTCCCCAGTACTGTGTGGTGAGAACACACAGATAGAGAGGAGTGGAGAATGAGAAGGCACTTCTGCCTCAGGAGATGGTGCTAGATGCCATGGGTCATGGATTAACTCAGACAAGTCCTAAGATGCCTACAGTGAAGTCAAATCAAGGAGGCTGAGCAAAATTATGTTCATTTCTGCTGAACTCAGCAAGAGTTTGAGCTTTGACTTTCAATATCACCTCCCTTTCTGTTGAACTTTGGACATTATCAGACATGATAGATCTCCCCAAGAATCTATGTCAGACCACAGCTAAGAACCAAGAGCTATTGGGAGGAACAGCTTCAAGCTTTTAAGCTTTCCCCTTCCAGTCTTTCTGTGGAAAACAATTGCTCTCTTACCTTAAACTGATCTCCAACCTCCCCCTTCAGGACAGGTCCCAGAATTCCCTTATATGTTTGGGACGACACCTTGCGCTTCTTGAAGGCTGCATCCTCATACTCCACAAACATCACTTTCTTATACTTTGAACCAATCCGCTGAGGGCCAGCCTCCAGGAACAGGCTCGTGGTGTTTCTGCAGGCAACAAAGAGCAAATGGCCACATGCAGGAAGGCATCCACATGCAGCCCTGGCAGCCCAGGGATGGCCCAGCCAACTGCTGTACAGAGGCAAAATAAAAATATTCTCATCCCTGCAGGACAGCCCAGCACCCTGGAGCAGCATCCAGTGCTTCTTTGACGGGGAACGCCGCGGCTAGGCTGCACATGGGCAGCCTTGGGCTCACACCGCCCTGTGCTGGAGGGAAGTGGTGAATGGGGGAGCTGAGAGTTTGGTGGGCTGTCCCGTGTCAGGGGCATGCATGGTGTGTGGAAATAACACAGCAGAGCAGCTATCTGTCCTCAGCATCCCAGCTCCTCCACAGGAGCCAGACCCGAGCTGGAGAGGACATGCCCTCTGGCTGCCCCCTGCCAGCTCTCCCTTACCCCACGAGGGGCTGCAGGTGGCTCTGGGGGCCGGGATCTCCACCTAGGACAGAACCCAGTGACCCTGCTGCTGAGACAGCCCCAGCCCACACACCCTGCGTCAGCAGAGTGGCACCGGGGCAGGTGACAGGCATCACTGCCGTGGGGTGCTGACTAAGGCACAGAGACTAATGGAGTGTGCCCTCTAGAGCAGGTCCTGCTGCAGGGATGGCCACCCACACCTCAGGCTGCGGGCACGTCTCCCAGCCCTGGGGAATGAAGACCCACCGGGGGTTGCTGCCTGCAGGGGCTGGCCCTGCAGACCTGCATGATGGAGCTGCCTCAGTGGGCCACTGATGGTGGCATTTGGTAAAATTTGGTAAACATCAGTTCCTGCCTTCCCACAGCCCCCCAAACCCATCCTTGTCTTGCGTCCTTAGCTGGGACAAAGCTGTCCAGGCTGGGCAGAAGGAGAATAAACTGCCTGGGAAAAAGGAAAGACCTGGTAAAGCTGCCTCAGGGAGCAACCCCGAGGCCCTTGGAGCTCGCTCTCACCTATCCAGAGATGCCGGCTTCACAGGGGCATAGTCCCAGTCCATTTCCTCAGCTGCAATGTAATGGGTCCAGGTCACAGGGTCCCTCTTGGCAAAAGAGCGCACTTGGATCACATGATAAGCTTCCTCTTCTTCTTCTTCTTCTTCGGGGTCCTCCACCTCCTCTGGCTCATCTGACAGCTGCCCCACCTTCAGCAGGCGCTCCTCCGGGCACTGCTCCACCTTCACAAGGGCCTCCATGCCGGCTGCGTTCAGACAAGGGGCAGGAAGGGCCATGCTGACTTACCTGCACAGGTGCTTGTCCCCCAGGCTCTGCTGGAAGATGACCTCTCCACCACTATCCCCACCAAATATGCCACCACACGCCATCCCGGTCACGGGCCAGGTTGCACATGGATATAAGCGTGATTGAACAGGGATGGCCTTGGAGCTGCAGCACCACACAGAGCCCAGGGCATCCCCTGAACCTCTTTTCCCCGGGGCTCCTGCAGGGTCAGGTTACCTTGCTGGTGGGACGGAATCTGGCAGAACATCCGAAACTGACCGGCTGTTCCTGGCATGGTCTGAGCTGTGAGATACGTGGCAGGGGAGATCTCTAGGCTGCTGAGACGGTGGCCCCTCACCAGAAACGTGTGTCCCTCAAAGAAGACGGAGTGCACTTCGGGCCCAGTGCCCAAGCCTATCACGTGCCAGTGGACCTGCTTCCTGAGGCACAGCGTGAGACCTGCCGGGAGGGAAGGAAAGCACCCGGCAGTCAGGACACCTCCGTGTCCATCCCGTGTCCCTGCTCCTGGTGTCACAGACTCAGAGCCCGACGTGCGCAGAGCACAGTCCCCTGCCCCACAGGCTTCAGCAGAAGTCACACACACATGTGGGCTGTCTGAGCACAACAGAGGGGCAGGCCACAGCACCCGGCTGAAATAAGGCCAAGCTTAAGGAACGGTGGACTAGCCCCTGCAAGGGCTTTGAAAAAGGCTGAGAGAAGCGGGCTGACGGGAGCTCACGGCGTGATGCAGTGGCAAGACGAGCAGATGCACTCCCTGGCTCTATAAAACAGGAACAGGGAGCTGGGAAGGGGAAGCGTTTGTCTGATCACGGCGCTGGTAAGCCTCGCGCTCAAACACTGCATCTGGGGCAGGGCTGCGGCACGTCTTCAGCAGGAGCTGAAATACCCCAGGAAGGGCAGAGAGAGGTCACCAGGATTATTTAAAGGCTGGAGAAAATTCCTTCGTTGGAGAGTTTCAAGGAGTTCAGTGTGCTTAGGAAATGGGAGAAAACCTGACTGCGTTGTAAAAATATTTTCCTGAGGAGAAATCACTGTGTGCCAAAGGGCTCTGCAATCTAGTGGGGAAGGGAATAACAAGTTCCTGGAAACTGAAGCCAAACAAAGTCAAGTACAGAGTCAAGCACTTGTTTTTAGCACTGAGTGCCAAAAGTGACTGGAATAGATCCTTAAACCAGGGAGGAGACAGGGTGTAGGCTCTGTGCTGAGGGTCTCAGCTCTCCGCTGTCACCTCTCCACCAGAACCTGTCCATCAGACACCTCTCAGGCCAGGTCCCAGAGCCACATTGGGGGTGCTGGTGTAGGTGAGAACCTTCACGAGGGGAAACCTGCTGTGCATGGAGTAGGTCTGCTCAGCTCCATGGATCCACCAGGCCAGGGAATTCAGGGGAGTTTTGCTTTTGCCTTTTATTGGAGAAAGGTTTGCAGACAGGGCTAGACCCCTCTTTCCTCCCACCACCTCCATCCCCATCCCGACAGACCGGTGCTCACCGGGCAGCGAGCCGTTGACGTAGCCGTTGATGGTGTGCAGCTCCCCCCTGGTGTGGGGCAGGGGCTGAGGAGCTGCCAGGGGGTCAGGCTCAGAGTACCAGCTTCTCCCTGGGGACAGAGGAGGATGCAGTGTGAAAGCCAAAACCCAGGGAGGTCAGATGTGCAGTGCTTTTTGGAAATCCTTGGAGACCTGTCCACTCCACGTGAACATGGTGGAGACTGTTCCACGTGACAAGGCGTTTCTCCCCCCCCCCCCCCCCCCGCTTCAGCCCATGTGAAGGGATAGGGGTGGGAGCTGGGGGCTGCAAGCTCCCTGCATCTGGGGCACAGAGGCAGGAGCTGCAGTGCGGTACCAGGAGCATGTGGACCAGGGCTCAAACCCTTCGGAGGGAGCTGAGTGTCTGTGCCCACACCGTGGCCAAAGCATGTACCCCAGACCAGGCTGAATTCAGGGTCTGGCACCAACATGGTCAGCTCGTTTGGGCCAGTTACCTTCATCAAACACTGCAAACAGCATCACAACGTCTTGCTGCGTGTCCTGGGTCCCATCGCTCACCAGGGTCCCTGCACGAGACCACAGAATGGGTCATTTTAAGATCAGCAAGGGCCATGCCCATCTTCCCAGGGAAGTCCCTTTCTGCCCTCCACAAATCAAGGCCAGGCTGTGGATTGGTTTTGCCACGTCTCACGAGGCCGATGACTGTTGCAGCCCTGTTCCCAGCCTTGCATCCCTAAAACCCCATGGCTGAGAGGCAGCTGCCCCAGCACGCACCGAAAGGGCAGCCTGCCCTGCCTCTCCCTCGCAGGCTCTCAGGATTCACTTAGTCACCTGGAAGAGCCCATTTCATCCAGCCCCCTCACCAGCACCATTGTCTGCACTCCTCGTCTAGACTTTGCTTGTCAGTGGAGAAATGTTCACAGCGAGTCATCGGGGCCTGCAGACAGAGCCCCGGGTGAGTCGCACCCACAGGTGCCCATTCCTCTCCGGTGACTACACCGGGGTCTGGACAACCACCTCCAGGAGACGACTCAGCCAGGGGAGACCAGTCCTGCCCCAGGTTCACTTCTTGATGCTGTGATCCCCAGAGGTGGTTAACAGTCAAGATTCCCTCATCTCCACATCCACCAAAGGAAGAGAGAAGGCACAGGTACAGTGGGTGAGGCAGTGCCCCGGGTGTCCTGTCTCTGCCCTTGCTCATAAAAAAAAAAAAAAAAAAAAAAACTTTCCTTTATGTCTCCCAACAAAATCCTGTTTGGCAAAGTGCCCTGGCAGACACTGAATGATTGTAGCTTAGTGAAGCTCTGAAGGAAAGACATTTATGCTTCCACAGAAATTCACCTTATCAGTAGATAAGGTTCAGCTACAAGGTCAAAGATTTCATCTGTAGTCTGAAATTTTGCAAAGGCAAAAATTAACCAAGTTCTCTCCTGCAGGGAAATCCAGGGGTGTTTGCTGACCCCACTGCCATGCTCAGCCTCTGGAAGGTGCCTTTGATTCCTCTGCCTCTCAGCTCATGACTGCACCTGACCTGTCCCCATCCTGGGCTGCTCTTACCAGGCCGGCACACGAGCAGGGCTCCAATCAAACCGGAGTTGGTGTCCTTCACGCTGTCGATGTTGGAGGAGTAGGAGTGGGTCAAGCACGGTGAGTCGCCGTCTGTGGGGCCCTGGTTTTGCTGGATTTCCCAGATGTAGGTGTGCGTCTTCCCTGGATCCACCCTGTCGCCCTCCTTCTCTAGCTGGCTGGTCTCATCCTCGTACCCTGCACCTGCAGCCAGAGGAACAGCCTGATTTCACTGAAGCTTTATCCCCAGCACATGGTAGCCACAGAAATGCCTCCTCCCCGCCCCAAGCCCCCTGGCGAGCCCGAATTCTGCAGGAGATGGCTGGGCTCAGGGCAGCAAGCAGAGCCGGCACCAGGGCTGGGGAGGGACGTGCCTCCTCCTGGGAGCAGGAGGTGCAGCACAAGGACTCGCAGCGTGTGGCCATGGCCCGACTCACCCTCTGACGCCTTCCAGTAGGACACCCCGATGGCGTGGAGGTTGTATGGGCGGGAGGCCAGGTTCTTGAAGGTGATGACCACCGTGTCATAGACTTCTGCTCGGATGGTGGGTCCCAGGAGACCTGGAGGGGGACGATGGTGAGGTCAGGCAGCTGGGCGGTCAGCAGTGGGGCTGGCACAGCCGCTCACAGCCACCCACGGGCCCTGAGGGGCTGGCTTTCCACCTGCACAGTCGGTGGTGGTCCCTCATGTAGCATGGCAGCATCAAGTGCTCCAGCACCAGCAGGGCTCCCTGCACCCCCGGCAGCTCTGCCCAGGTTTTACGTATTTCCCACTCCTGGTTGAGGAGCAGCTGGCCTTCACCAGCACCAGCCCAGGATGGGTTTGGCCACTGGGCTCACTGCTCTCTATGTGGTTCTTACCCATCCACGCCGGTTTGGGCTTGGGCTGGGTGAAAGAGGCATCGGGGAACTCCACAAACACGGCCTTCCTGTAATGTGGAAGGGCATCGGGTGCGGGGGGCTGAGGTCCCGGCAGCCCTGACACGCTGTAAGAGGAAGGAAAAGCCAAGGCTGATTGCACAGACAGGCTGCAGCCATCCTCTTCCTCCCCTCCCCTCCCCACCGGCACACCATGCCAGCCCGGGATCGCTCACCCTCGCATCCTCTCTGTTTGCTGACAGACACCAGGTGTGTTTGGAAAGGTTTTCCTCAGCTCACGGATGCTGACGTGGCCGTGATTAATGCCATGGCATTAGTCATGATGGAAGAAGACACAGCAGCAGGCAGCACGGTGCCACGCGCGGCTGCTCTGCCCCACGGTGCCACCCTCCCCATCCCCAGCACCCGCAAGTGTGGCAGACATCACCCGTAACCTCTTCTTCCTCCCCTGCTCCCCCTGGAAAAGCTGTGCCAGGTTTCATGAGACAGCACTCCTGTCTGCACTGCAGCCCAAGCAATGTCTCCACATTTGTTTCTTTTCTGGCTGAACTGGGATTTACAGCCAGCCCCTTAAAAAAAACACTCCTTGAAGCAGGAGGATAAAGGAGGCTTGAACATATTTCACACCCCACTTATCTCCGCTGGCCATTTTTGATCTGGAAGCAGCTTTGCTAATTCATTTTCCATAAGGGATCCAGCACGTTTATCAGGATAACAAAGCCATTAATTTCCCCAGGGATTTTAGAGGCCCGCTTATCAGCCCCAGCCCCAGGACTGAGACCATTTCCAGTAAGCAGACAGACCGCCTCCAGCCTTGCTTTGTTTGGAGCAGGAGCCAGGTGGTATTTTTTTCCCCCTGAAGAAACAGCAAGGGCTGCTCTCCCGCTCTGTCTAAATAAATCCAGGCAGCAGTTCTCTGCCTGAGTCTTCCTCGAGGGGAAGAGGAAGGAGCCAGCGTGACTAAGAAGTTGAGGAAAGCACGATGCACTCGCCTCCATACCCCTGGCTGCTGTCAGGAGACCTTGGTTTGCTCACCCCAGGGCCAGAGAGCTGTGGGCAGAGCAGGGCTGGAGTCCTTAATCTCTAACTCGCAGCAAGCCCAGCTTGGAGACATATCTGAGACACCAGGGTCCAGTCCTGCTAACTTTGCAGTAAACAAGGGAGAAGCCCTCCGGAGCCGGGGGATTCTGCTGGCACAAAACCCAGCCCCTCTCGACACGAGGGGCTGGCTGGCAGGAGGCGTGGGGACACCGGGGTTTAGCGTGGGGCCCAGGCAGAGTGACAAGGCCATCGTGGGGCTGAGGGACGTCTGGCCCGAGAGCTGCTGGCAGCTCCCCTGCACGCAGGGTCCCTACCGACTTCCTACCCCGTGGAGCAAAGTTCCTGGCGCGGCCGATCAGCATTGTTAGCCGCAATATCTGTTCATCTCCCAGAGCCAGGAGATGGCCAAGGCCAACACCCCGCGCCACCGGAGCACTCAGGCAGCTCGGGGCTACGTGGCCGCCAGCGCCGAGCCTGAGGCGAGACCCCCGGGGCTGTTTTGGGACACACTGCAGGTCGTGTCTGGGAAGATGAGGAGAAACTGAAATCATGGGGAATGTGCTGGAGCAGGGCTTCCAGAGGTGCACCCCTGCGGCTGCCCAGCGGTGTCTGTGGGGCTGCCGCGGGGTGCTGCTGCCATGAGGGAGAACCGGTGGAGCAGGAGGTGCCCCAGGCACGGCTCGGAGGCACTTGGCTCACCTCTGCATGCCCTTTCTCCGCAGCTTGGCTATTTTCCTGCATCCTCCCCAGGCAAGAGGAGCAGGGCCGAGGCTGCAGGAACAAGGCACCTCTGTCACCCTGCTGGGAGCCACGCTGCCCAGCCAGCCCCGCTCCCGGCCACGGCTCCCCCAGGAGCTGCGCCCACAGACAGGCCGGTGCCCTCCGAGAGGGCCGAGGTTGTCTTCTGCCCGGGTAGGAAGGCGCAAACAGCCTCAGGCCACCTGCCCGGTGGTCCCACAAGGGGCTGCCCGTGGTAACGTGGCTGAGCAGAGGGAGATTGGCAGTGGCTCAGGGGGCGACAAGGCAGAGAGCAAATGTCATGGCTTTTAGGCATGCTGGTGGGGTGAGACCTGTGTCCTAGGAGTGGATGCTGGTGGGACAGCCTGGGACAGCTGAGAGGGTACAGGTAGCAGACCCCCCTCCACCCGCAGAGGAGGCAGCAGCAGGGTGACACAAAGGGGTACAGCTACCTCCACAGGGGGCACAGCCATCCCGCCCTGCTCCCCGCGCTGGGCTCAGAGCAGCCCATCCACAAACAGCTTTACATCTCATCACCATGCCCAAGCAATGCAACAGCCACTTTTCCTTCCCTCTCCAAAGCATTCAGGCAAAGCCAGCATGCTTCCCTCCCTCCTCTTGCTGCCTACCAACACCATTCTTGCTCAGACACTAAAAGTTACATTCTTTCCCGAAAGGGAAAAGTCTGGCCCCAGCAACATAATGCAGGCAAAGACATAAATATAATGCAGACAAAGAGAGCAACAGCTGAAAGTTAAGTTTTCCCAGGGGTGCAGCAGGAGCACAGCTCCCTGGGCAGGGAGGCACAGAGCTCACCCTCTGCCTCGAGCTCCCCACGGAGCCCCAGGCTCCCCGCCCAGACTTTAAAGGATCACCAACAAATGGTGTTAAGATAAAGCAGCACAGGTCTGCTGCTCTCCCTCTAGGTTTACCCCACCTGTGCATTATCGGGGTTGCACTTAGCGTGCTCTGTTTGCTGCCCTGCGTGCCCCCCAGACCCAGCATCATGTACGCGGGGTGGGAGGGCAGCCCTAAGTGCGCTGGAATTGCAACAGAAAAAGCTTTACCCCGCAGGTGTTTGCAGCACGGAGAGCAGGTCGCTGTGTGTGTAGTCCCAGGTGGTCTCCACGGCCCCGATGTAGTACCTCCGGACTACGCTGATGCTCTCCTCAACCAGGTAGAGGAGCACGAGGCAGCGCAGGGCTCCCGCCAGCATCGTGCCTGCGGCTGGGAACCGCTGTGGCTTTAGGAGGAAAAGTGAAGAGGAAGGGAAGAGGAGAGAAAAGCTTTTATCTTCGCAGCCAGCTGTCGTAATCCACAGGAGAAGGTGATTTAAAGCCAGCACCCGCAGCCTCCGTCAGAGTGCTGGAGAGTTTCCCAAAGGCATCAGGGGAGGGATCACTCAAGCGGGTTAATGCAGAGAGGAGCGTGTGAGCGACAGCCTCTCCCTCTCTTCCTCCAGGGTGGCAGTGACAGGAGGAGAGGAAAAAACAAAGGGAAAGGGAGGGCAAACACAGCGTTAAGCTCAGCTGCAGGACCCAGCTGGCTCTGTGTCCTGGCCCGTGTCTGGCAGTGAGGTGAGGAAAGGGAGGGTTGCAGAGGAAGGGAAAGTTAGGTGCGGTCCCTGCCTGGTCCCACCTTCCCTCTCACCACTGAGGGCAGTTTCGGGCCAGCACCCAGTCTTGGGGGCCTCCGTATCCCCCACAGGTCAGCCTGGGCTCATTTTGGGGCTGGAGCTACCCCGGGCAGCCCCCAGGGACCAGCAGCTGCCTCCTTTACCTGCAAGCTCCTGCCGTGTGAGAAAATGGCAGTTTAGGGCAAAAGCTTAAGTTCAGGAAGGCTGAATTGGATAAGGAGGCTCATTGCTAAGGAGCAGGAGGGGCGCTGTGCCCCCCGGCACTGGGAGCTGGCACAGTGGCTGGCAGCTGCGCAGGTGAGGGATGCGTGTGCACACATGGGTGTCTCCCTGTTCCCCAGGCATCTGCACCCCAGCGGCCAGGATTTAGCCACACAACCTCGCTTTGAGCCATGCGGGAGCAAAGTGGTCGGGAGGCACCGGGGAGGCCGCTTCCCAGCAGCTCCTCACCCTCTCGTCTTCTCCTATCGTCCCTCCCAGGGTGCCGCAGAACAGCTCGGAGAAGATGCACTGACTGCAATGTTTTTGCAACGTTCCCCCTGTTTTTAAACTCGCTTAGTTTGTTTTCATTTTCTCTTTACAAGCCCAGGAAATTCCTTCCAGACGCACACACGCGTGCTCATGCACACGCACGCCTGCACGCGGTGCTGCTCACGACGGCAGGAAGATGAGGAGGAACGCCCTGCGCCGTCCCGGCGTCCGCGGGACGAGCGAGGTGGGAAGGACCCCATAAATCATGTGGGAGGGCAACGGGAGTGCAAGGGCGGCGGTGACCCCTTTGGGGACTGCCCCAGCACATGCAGAAGTGTCCGTGTGATGGGCCTTGATGGGTGTTTTGGGATCCTGGACGTGAATTCTTGGCATGGGGTGGGGGAGACTGATGGGGAGTGCTCAGGGGTGGGAAGGGAGCTGGGAGCTGTGCCCTGGGTGGGATATATCCAAGTGGGTGAGGTTAGGAGAACGCATCCCCACTGCCCTGCATCACCTGGAAAAGACCTCCAGCACCCCAGTCCCATCGTGCCAGCCCCGTGGCCATGGGGACAGGCACACCTCCCCATCCTCACCCTCAGAGCGGGGCCATCCCTCGCTGCCTCGCTGGGGACACCCTCTCTCTTCCCACCCATTCTCTACAGCAGCCCCAACCCAAGGGGAAAACCACCCCCGGGGCTCCGGCGGCAGGTGGGGAGCACCCAAGGGTGGGGACTCTCCCTGGGACCGCTGTAAAACCCCTGCCAGTGGGGGGCTGCCCGCTGCTTCCTGCGCTCACCAGGGGCTGGCTGATGTGGCTGGGGTGGGAAGCGCTCCCCGAAAGCTGGAACACCAGCGAGGAACACGCTTCCTCCAGCTCACGAGCCAGTGGCTGGCTCCCTGCCCAGCCCGGGACTCCTTTTCTCCGCAAGGAAGATGAGCAACAGCCCGACCAATGCTGCGGGACAAAACAAGCGGTGTGTCACAGGCGGGGATGCCCTGGGTGCTTTGCACCTGGCCCCCGGCCGTGTTTTAGAGCGGGGAGAGGCTGCCGCTGTCGCTTCCCGTGACAAACCCTTCCGATCCATCTGTCCGAGCCGTGGTCACCGCCTGTACGCGGCCAGCCCGCGGCTGCTGACCGGGACACAACAGTGCGGGGGGCGCTGCTGGCACGGGGGAGCTGCCAGGCTGCTCTGCGCAGTGACATGTCGAGGGCATTGTTCAGAGCTGGAGGGAGGGGAAAGGGTCACCCTCGGGCCCGGGGCAGACGGCAGATCCGGCTGTGCTTCTGGCAACGCTTCCCGTGCCGCACGGACGTGACTTTATTCCAGTCAGCCCGCTCGGGAATCTCCCGGTGTCGCCGGACTGCGCTCACCCGGAAAGGCTGGGAAAGGTGTTTCTTCCAGAAACAGGCAGACGGGGAAAATGTCCCCATGCAGACAAAGCTACCACGAAGAGGGCAGAGTGTGGGCTGGGGTCAGGGACAGGAAGGGACACTCCGGGCACTGGGGACAACAACATCGCGGGATCGCAGAGGGGAGTAGAGCAAAGCTTCCCTTGGGGGCAGCGGTGCCAACAGCCCAGACACAGCCAGAAATTAAAGTTTTTGACAGGGGCAGGTGCTGGTGAATTGCTGGGTTTAACCATTTCCAGCTACCAGGAGGTAGCTTCCAGGTTCCTGTCCCAGGGACTTAAAGGTAAATGGGAGAGACAGGGTCTAACCCAAGGGTGCAGATAAAAAAATGATAATATCAAGATATTGACAGCTGTGGGAAGGGGTGTCCAGGTGGGAGAGTGGAGAGCGTGGGGGCAGCTCAGTGAGGTTGCCCAGGTCCTGGTGCTCGCTGTACGGAGCGGGCAGCTTGGTGCAGGCAGCGAGAGCAGCACAAGGCTGGGGACAGCCGTGTGCCTGCAGGGAGTGCAGCACCCCCAGCACAGCTCACTACACCAGAGCTGCTGTGCCCCAGCAGGAGCACACGTGGCCCGGCAAACGGGGCAGCATCAGCGGCTCCACAGCTGACGAGCGTCTTACGTGGTCTGCAGGCAAAGCCCCAGAAGGGTTTGTCTGAGAGCAAACAGGCCATTTATTTGCTGTGAGTAATTGAGGGGCACGAGTCAAGGAGCTGCTAGGAACCAGCTGGCCGATGCGGCACTCAGAGGAGCAGCCCTGTCCCTGGCAGCCTTGGCATTTCTGAGAGCTCTGTGCGAATGCCATGGCCACGCGTCAGCAGCACGCACGAGGCTGGGGTGGGCCAGGTGCTGGCTGCGCTTTCAAAGAAGGCTTCGGCATCCCCATCCCACCTGAGGCACAGCTTGGGCACATCCAGCCATCCCCAGAGCTCCCCAGCAGACAGATCTGTCGGTGCAGATGGGATGGGGAAGCTGGGACAGGCTGCTGCCCCCGAAAGCCCTGGTGAAGCCTGCTTGGCGTGAGCCAAGGACCCACGTGCAAGCAGAAAACACCGCTTGTTTCCCTGCATCGCGCGCTTCTCAGCTCGACACCGGGCTGGGGCGGGTAAGAATGACTCAGAACAAAGTGAACAGTGTCTAATCTCTCCTGGGACTTTTTATGTGCATGTGTGTGTGCGCGCAAGAGAGAGCAAGAGTGACTCACGGTGGCTTCTCGGGAATGCAGCGTGGCTCAGAAGCAGCGGCCGCCCCCGGGCGCGCGCCCTTCCCAGCACTCACGTGGGCAGAGGGCACCGGGACGCGGCCGTGCCACCGGCGGTGACGAGCTGGCAGAAGGACAGGGCACAGCTCCTTGTACTGCTGCATTCAGGCCAGAGCATCTCCTGCTGCTAACCACATCCTGCTGGGATCTGCCTGCCCGAGGGCTGGTGAGATGTGTCCCCGCTCTTCCACAGACGTGCTCAGGGCTGGTCAATGCTGCATGGGCTCACGGGGTCCCCCCCCAAATGAGGGGCCAGAGCCCCGTGCAGCACCCAGAGCACCCGACCTGCGGCTGTGGGAGCCCATGCAGCAGCAGCCCAGCAGTGCTGGGAGCAGAAACAGCGGCAAATCCATCCCCGAGCTCCCTTGGCATGGCCCCAGAGCAGAAATGCCACCGTGGAGCAGGTCCGAGAAAGCAGCCAGCTGTCCTCCCCTCTCCCTTCCCCACGTAAGTGGGTCAGCGCAGCGTTTCTCCTTTCTCTCGTTTCTCACGCTGGAGGTGTCTCTGAATGACTCAGGCTGCGGGAGCACAACGGCCGTGCTCCTGGCTCTGGGCGCCCATGGGGCTGCGCCGGGGGGAGATGGGGGCTGCACATCTGGGGGGGGGGAGTCGTGGCTGGAGGGTGCTCCCGATGCCGCTGCCTTCATAGGGATGCTGCTGAATGAGCTCAGCTCCTCGTTTCAGAACAGTCCAGGGAAAACCAGAGCAGCCTCCAGGCACACAAGTCCTTCCTAAGTCACCTAATTACCCTTGGCTGATTAAATTAAGCTCAGAGCGATTGCTGTGCTGCTAGTTGCTGCTGCATCAGCCTGGAGAAGGGTTCACGTTCCCCCTGGGTTGTCCAGGTTTTGATGCTTGGCTCAGCCCAGCTGCCACAACCCAGCTGCCAAAACAGGAGGAATAAGCCCCAAACCCCTGGGGCTGCTCAGACTCAGGGACACATCCCCTCTGCCCAAGGACGTGGCTCTGCCCCACAACTGCTGTGCTCAGGGCACGGGGAAGGGCCCGGCGCTGCCCTTCCTCCCCGTCCCCCAGTGCTCAGCGTTGCTCAACTCGGGCATCCCCGCACCAGCACAGCTCCTGGTGAGCCACAAAAAGGGCTAAATTTAACAACAGGAATTTAGTGTCGCTCCACGGGGATGGCTGGGGAAGGGAAGCACTGTCCCAGAAAAATCCTCTCTCGATTCTCGCCGAGAAGAAGCTGATGCATGGATCTGTGGCGAGCTCCCGCAGATCTTGAACCCCCTGCACTGCTGGCCTGAAATGGAGGGGTTGTTGGGTGAGAAGGACCAGGGCAAGGTGCTGGCCAAAGAGGTAGAAAACACGCAAGAGCTGAATGAGCAGATTGTTGTGCATCCAGAGATTGTTATTTGCCTTTTACAGATGGAGAAACTGATGCAGGGAGCAACAGGACTTGGTCACCTGGACTACAGCGGTGAGTGGGAAGGAGAATGCCTGCATCGCCCAGGCGGCCACTTCGCTGCCACTTGCTGTGCTCTGGGCTGGCGGCACCCAAACCAGCACCTCTCCGCAGAAGGGACAGACCAAGGGGCAGCCGGGGCTCGCTGCGGCTCCACACAGTGCTCTGCTCTGCCTAGGCTGCTCAGCTCCTGTCTGCAACCAGAGATCCCAGCTGCTGGCCGGAGGGATAACAAAGCCCCTTCCTCTGCGGTGTGGAAGGGGGGGAGGCTGGGGCAGAGCTGAAAAGTCCCCCCAGCATCTGTGGGGAGCAAAGGAGAAGGGCTGTTGCCCCCACCCAAAGCAATCGAGTGGTACGAAGAGCTGGAGCCCATGGTTGGTTTCATTTCCAGAAAATGAGAAGAGAGAGAGAGGCATGGGCAGAGAGAGAAACCCCGCTGAAAATCCCCGTGCTCTTGCTTTGACAGGGCTGAGCTGCAAATTTCCTATCTGTGAGCTGCAGCGTGCCCCCGGCCGGCCGTGGTGCCGGGGCTGTCCCCGTGCGTCTGTGTGACACCAGCGCGGATGTCCCAGCCAGGGGAAGGGGAATTCGGGCGTTGCTTCTCGCCGTACTAAAAGCAGCGGCTCCATCACAGCCTCGGCAGAGCATGCGAACCGCGACCACGGGGCTGGCGGCACCTGGATGTCACCCCGAGCCACCGGGGTAGCGGCCTGGGAGCCCCCCACGTCCCCGTGTGCTGGGGACATGTGCTTTCGACAGGGGACCCTGGCATCTGGTGGAGACGGCCAGGTACGGTGCCTCTCTCAGGGGGTCTGAGCGTTCTGGGGGGGACTTGCTGGGAGCAGATGGGTTTGCTGGGTGCGTTACTGCCCGGTGCTGCTGCACGTGGCTGCTGCAGAGCCCACGTGGGCTGGCGAGCAGGGGGTCACCGGCCACGCTGGCTGGGAGGAGGTCACTGGGAGGGACGGGAAGCATTCGAGATGGGGAAAGGCTTTTGGGGCTTGCACCCCCTGAGCCAAACAGCGCTGGTAACTTGCGGGGAGCCCTGATGGCCGCGGGGTGCTCGGGTGCCAGTGCAGCAGCTCTGTAACACCCTCCGTACCGAGCAGGAACACGGCAGCCCCCAGCCCCCGGCAGCACAGCCCCTGCCCTGCCGCGGGAGGAAGCCGAGCGCCCGCACGATGGTGCACGTGTACCGGGAAGGACGGGGCCATGCTGCTGGGACCCCGCGTGTGCGGCTGGCCCAGCTGGCACCGGGCAGGGGGAAGGCACAAGGACAACCCTGCCCGGTGCCAGGGCTGGGAGCCCAGCACGCCCCAGCCATGCCGGGACCCGGCCACCACATCTTGTTTTCCCAGGGGAAGCCGCTCCGCTCGCCGCCAGCCCTGCCCGGAGCCGAGGCCGGAGACCCAGCGTTGACCCGGTGCCGTTGGCCGCCCAGTAGTCGGTGTAGGATCTGTCCGACCGTCCCGCTCACAGCTACATCTGATTACTGGGTCACCAACGGGCCGCCACCACGCTGCGCCCGCGGGAGCTGCCCTCGGTGGGGACGGGACGACGGGGGCCGCCGGGGGCTTGGCGGGGGGAAGATGCTGACCGATTCACGGGGCTTTGGTGCTGAGGGGAGCGAACTCGGGGGGCTTCGCCCTTGGCACAGAGCAAATAAACGTTCAGGGAGCGCTGTTTCCTTCTCCACGCGGTTATTAGAGCGAAAGCCCGGGGGCATCCCACACACGTGGGCACTGCGGGTGTGCGCGGGGCTGGGCACCCCGCGGGGCTGGGCAGCCCCCGGCCCCCGGCACCCCCCTGCCCTCAGCGCCTCCCGCGGGGCGGGGCCGGGCCGCGGGCGGGCCGAGGCGGGGCCGGGCCCGGCGCAGGCGCAGCGTCCGGCGGAGCGGGAAGATGGCTGCGGCGGGCGG
>NC_048896.1:10005520-10022398 GCF_011077185.1 Oxyura jamaicensis | reverse complement strand
GTGGGCGGCGGGGCGCGGGGCGGGCGCGTTGCCATGGCGACGGCGGGGCCTGGGTGGGGGGGCGACGGGCGAGCCCGGCCCGGTTAGGCCCGGCCCGGCCCGGCCCGGCCCGGCCCGGCCGGTGATGCGATGGTGTGCGGTGTGTTGGGTGCCCCGCAGGCCGGCCGGAGGACGCGTTCACCGTGCTGGAGCTGTCCGAGTACGCCAAGAGCCGGCCGTGGTGGCGCAGGGTGTTCGCGCCCAGCTCGGGGTCGAGCGCGGAGAAGTACAACGTGGCCACGCAGCTCGTCATCGGCGGCCTCACCGGCTGGTGAGCGGCACCGGGGGCACCGGGGGAGCGGCGGGGGGAGCCCTGCCAGGGCCGGGCCCTAACGGCAAACAGCAGGCTCCTGCCGCACGCCTGAGCGGGGGTCGGTGCTCGCTGGGGCGCTGGTGGCTGCCGTGGTGTCCGTGCTGGTAAAGCGCAGCCCTGCCCGGAGAGCCGCACAGCCTTAGGGCTCTTCTGCCTGCTTGCAAAAGGAACGAGAAGTAAAAGTGCTGCTTGCTTGGGCCGCAGTGAAGCCAGCCTTGTGGTCTGCCTCCCGTGCTCCTTCGTGGAGTAGCAGCAGGTGTGCTGCTGGATCTCCGGGAGGTGATACCTGTTAAAAAAAGCACCGAAATCACGCGCTGATTGTGGTTAAGTCATGTGTTTCCGACTATGCTTTTGGGAGAGCACGATGTTGAAGAGATAAGAATCAAAGCTGTGAAAGCCTGAAAGGCTGTAGTGAGAAGTAAAGAGCTGCCAAGTGTCACTTCTGGCCAGGCACAAATCCTCCTCCTTTTTTCTGCTTGCCTGTGGCCTTCTGCTCCCAGCCAGCCTGTCCCCAAGCCTTCAGCAATCAGCCCCGAAGGCAGACCTGGCTGTAGGATGCGTGATGTGCATGTGTTTGGTGTCATGTTCTCCTCACTGGATCCTGGTTGACTTGCAGGTGCACTGGATTCATCTTCCAGAAAGTTGGCAAGCTGGCAGCAACGGCAGTGGGAGGTGGCTTTTTCCTGCTTCAGGTATGTATGAAGAGAGGGCCAGGCTTTGTGAGAACGCTGTCGGTGGGGAGGAAGGGTTGTCTTAGTGCTCCTTACTTGTTGGGACGTGTGGGGTCAGCTCCCTGCTCTGCCAGAGGCTCTGTGTGCCCTGGGCGTATGTTCCCTGGCACAGGTCGATGCCCCATCTCCACAGGCAGCATAAATAAAGCATGTTAGAACTGGAGACATGCTCAAATGCTGCTCATGGAATTACATTAGAACATCGTAAAAGCACCCTAGATCACCTCAGGGGTACTTCTCAGCTCATAATAGCCAGAACTGATTCAGTCTGTCGGTCTGCAAAGACTTGTTGAAGTTTTGCGGCTGACTGCTGCTGATGTCTCGGAGGGCCAGTTCAAATCCCTGAATGAATTTCCTCCCTACTTTAGTAGCAGCAAAGCGGGATCATAAGCTTCAGGATTGCTGAGAGGTGCTGTCTGCCTGGGGCTGGCTAACAAAGGCCAGGCCGAGGCACGCGGGTGCTGTTGCTGCAGAGGCATCTGAGCAGAATGGAAGCAAGCTTCGGCCATGGTGATCTGCACCGCTGCTGCAGGAGGGGCTGGTCAGCTGGCAGCTGTACCTAGGCCATTTTCTCCAGCCGTTTCTTCTGGTTTCTAAGTATTCAGAAACTGAGGGGAGCCTCTCAGATGCTGAAATCGAGTCCGTATATCCTGCAGGAGGCAGAAAGCTCTCAGACCTCATGCAGCAAGCAGTCTTTGGTGGTTTGCTCCCAGGGCGCTGCATCTCGTGCGACTCGTTCTCACTCTTCTGGTTCCACTTGTTCTGCTAAAAGCCAAAGGCTCGCTCTGAGCAGGGAGGGTTTCACCCCGTTGAATCATCCTGACCAGATGGAATACTCGGGAGGAACAGGCTATTAATAGCAGCGTCCACCCGCAGCAGCAGGAGAGCTGCCGAGCGTCCCAGCGACGTATGTGGCAGCTGTGGGGGGGAAGGGGGGGCAGCTTTACACTAGAGAGGCTGACACGGGCTAAGCTGCAGTGTGCGCCCTTCTGTTAGAGGATTACTGCGGGAGGCAGATGTTGCAGGACAAACATAACCACAGGCATGGTGCTTTGTCCAGTTCCTGAGCTTGTGCGCTTCTCTCAGCCTGCTGGTCCAGGGTGTGGGGGCGGCGTTGGTCAGGGAAGGGGTGGGTGGGCAGGGGGATTCTTTTTAGCCAGGATTTCACTCCAGGAGCTTTCTTTCCACCCCTCAACATTCCAGATCGCAAACCACACAGGGTACATCAAAGTGGACTGGAAGCTAGTGGAACGGGATGTGAACAAAGCCAAGCAGCAGCTGAAGTTTCACAGCAGCGGTAACAAAATGTCTCCAGAAGTGAAAAGCAGAGTGGATGAGGTGAGACAGTTCTTCCAGGGTGTGTGCAGGTGCCCTGCCGGAGGCACAGCAGGAAACAGGATTGAATTCTGGGCTCCTGTGGATCCTCCACCCTGCAAATACAAGGAGGGAGTGCTTGTGTAAAAGCAGAACTAGTGAGATGGCAAAGTTACCTACAGGGATTTGAGGCAGACAGGGCGTCTTCTAGGCGTGACGCCTACTCACCATTTGTTGTGGCAAAGTCCTTGGGGTTGGAAGAAAATGTTCTGGGATTGTGGGGAGCTCGAGAAGCATCTCTGCAGGCTGAGAGGGAAAGCTAAGCAGGTCTGGCGGCGGAGAGGCCTGGTTACTCCGGGCTCTGCCATAGCCTGATCTGACTCACACGTGCCACCAGCAGCCCTTCTGTCAGGCTCAGCTGCACAGCACCTGTCAGAGGATCCGGGCTGTGCTGGGACTGTTTCACAGTTCGGGTGCCACACATACAGCAGGGAGGCCGTTAGGGAGGATGCTGGGCTGGTGCTGAGCAGTCAGCACTCTCCCAGTGTTGCCCACCTGAAAGGAACAGCCTGAGAGGTGCCTTACGGTGGGGAGGGGGGTGAGTGGCTGCTGCTGTTGGAGAACACTCTTGGCTCTTCTCTCCCATGCTTAGGTGATCATATTTCTGAAGAAGAACGTTATCCTGACTGGAGGATTTGCTGGAGGATTTCTGCTTGGAATGGCTTCCTAGGAACTACGGTTGACTCTCCCTTCGTGCCCAGCCTCCCTTGCCCTCCTGTCCTTCCCGTTCCCTTTCATGTAAAAGTCAGTGGATGTTTCCAGCAGGCTCAGCCCCCTGCTCACAGGTTCCAGCCCTTATTTCTTTCAACACTGCTTCTGACTTCCAGCTTTTACCTGTCTGGGTGCTGGGACTGGCCTGAAAGTTTTTGACTTGCAGTGCATCATTGTGATTTCTCTCCCCTCCAAATACACCCAGTCCCAAGTTCTCAGATGCCTTGCAGCCTCATAAACATGTAGTGGCAGAGACATCTCTTAAACGCGCTTCTTTTCAGGTGTCCAGGACCTGTGCATTTGTCTGCCAGTGCGTGTGTACAACAGCTGCCAGCTGCTGACTGCTGTTTAGCTTGCACTTTCTCTGCTCCAGTACCTGGAAAGCCTGTGCCTCCCTCTATGCAGAGCTGGGTCTGAAATGCAGATACTGCTGCGTGTCCTGGAGTGGCTGCAGCGGTGTCGGGGGCAGCGTAGGCTGCGTGGATGAGGAGCATGTTTGTGCTCTGTGTGGCGGTGGGGTTCTGCCCTCCCCCTGCCCTGCACGTGGGTGGCTCTTTGGCTCCTCGTCTCTGTTATTTATAGCCCTTACTGGAAGTGCAGCTCTGGCACTGCAGATGGAAACTGAGCACCACGGGTGGCTCTCCAGACTCTCTCCTTATCCCGTGTTCTGAAAGTCACCACACTTCCCGCACCGTAGAGCTCCTTTCTCTCTTGCTGGCTGTCAGCCTTGTGCTGAGGCGCTCTTGTTGTGCTGGGCAGGCTCCTGGGGTGCTCGCCCTGTCTGTGTCAGGCTGCCTGGTGGCTGCCGTGGTCAGGGGGCAGCTGCCTTCCTGCAGCGTCTCCTGGGACTCGCAGAATCCTTTGAGTGCATTTGGCAACGACTCCCATTTGTTTCTCCCCCGTCCTGAGGCTGTGGTTACGAAGACGCTATGCGGAGCAGCTCAGCCTGCCTGCTTACCTGTCACTCTGCATGCAAAAACAGGGTACTGTAAATAACAGAAAGGGTGGGGAAAAATGGGTGTGCCCCCGTAGGAGTAGATCATTTCCATGCTCCTTGCCTTGGTTTTGTTTCTTCTTTGACTACCATTTCCACAAAAAAAAACCCTGCTTGCTTAATCCCCTTGCTTATTTCCAAGGGCTGTAGCCCTTCTGCAGGTGGTGAGGCAGCCCAGATGCAGAGCTCAGGTGGTCATGGGGGGGTCTGGCCCGGTGCAGTTGTGTGCAGAGCAGAACTCTAACCTACAAGAAAAATGAAAAAAAGTTTTTTAAAAAAAATCTTAGAGGTGTTCTGCATTGGCTGTGCGTGGTTGGCACTAGCACCTCGCAGAGTGTGGGGACTTGCAAGATGTAGGGCGATGTCCTCCAGCAGGTACACGCACGTGTTCTTGCCCAGAACGTTGATGTGAAGCCCACCTTTCACGGGGAACACGCTAGAGAACAGTGATGGGCGTGGGTGCCCGGGACACAGTGGTCAGCAGCTGCACCCCATCTCGTGGGTCGTGTGATGCCGTTCTGAACATAGATTGTTGGCTTGGAGTGGGTACAATGGGGACTCTTCCGCAAAGAGCTGCTGGAAGGGCTGGAGCAGTGGGTTCTGCCCCCAGAGGTTTTGGGCTGAGCACAGGCACTTGTTCATTTTCTTTCATTTTCTTTCACTTCTGATTGAAGTGTCAGCATGGCAACACTTCGATTTAGTTGAGGTTTTCTCACCTTCTGGATATGAAGAGAGGCTGCAGTAGTAAGAAACATAAATCGGTGTCTTTGCTCCTGTCCCACCCTATGTGGCCAGGGAGAATAAAGGAGCAGCTGGGCTCACGTCCTTTTAACGATGACTTTTAGGAAAGCCATCAAGGGCTGCAGGAGTGATGCGATGCAGCAAATAGGTCCTTGATAAGTCGGTGTTTGGGAGTGGAGTGACAGAAGTGTTTTCTTTTTTTAGTAACCCTGCACAGCTGGATGTGGCTGCATTAATACATTTGTATTGCAGAGCATGTCTTGTTCCTGTAGGGAAACAGCATTGCTTCCCCTCTGCCTGGTGTGCTGCCTAACCCCGCTTCTACCGAGGTGCGCTGTTCCTTACAAATCTTTCCCAACGGCGAAGTTCCAAGTAAATCACGAGCAGACCTTAGGGCTGTTGTCAAGCTCAGATGAGTCGCTTTCTGCCCTTTCCAGGGCGGGGTGTACTGGATCCTGCTCCACAGGGTCCCGACTTGCTGCTATGGAGAGGAATGGCCCGGAGAGGGAGCCAAAACGTCTCAGTTCCCGCAGGAAGCGAGTAGTTGAGACAAATTCACGTTGAGTTTGGTGTGAGCACAGGCAGGGAGTGCACAAGGACATCAGCATCTGGCAAATCTTTCTGCTGTGCCGGTGTCGGGCTCACAGCTGGCACTGTTTGACGCTGCGTGCCCACGCTGGAGATCTTGATGCTCTGTGGCAGTGCATTTTCATTGCTGCAGGTGCCAAGATGAGGTGTTCCCCCCCACACTCCCCAACACACTTGCTCCTTTTGGTCTCGTTTCAACAACTTCTGACATCTGAACCAGTATGGGAAGGTTTAAAACACACTAGGCTTTTGAAGTCTTTTTATATATTGTATGTAAATGCTTGTTGAAGTGATATTTTATTAAAGTTTTGCTCTAATTTCCGTGTGAGGTCTGTTGGCTTCTCGGGAACCAGCGCGTTGTGTCTTCGCCTCGCCCTGCGTGTTGCATTTTACTCGTGGGTGCAGTTGGAGCCGGTCTGGTGGCACAGGATGACCAGCCTCCCCTCCTCTGCAGGTGACCCTGGCTGAGGGTGAGCTGCCTTAACAAATCCCTCTACCTGGTGATCCTGGCACCCATCGCCCAAGCTCCCAGAAGTTGGGATGCCTCTGGGGCAGGAGGCGATTCTGCTGCCAGCCTGGCTTCAGGGGTTCCTTGCTCATGGAGTTTGTCTTCATGCCCATTTCTATTCAGGTAGAGCAAAGACTTTTTAATAGGTGCAACAGAAGCCTACATATTTTATCATGTATTACTGATTTTCTTTCTCTTGCTCAGATCGGGCAAGAGGGAAAAATGAGCTGCTTGTCAAGTGTTTGAGCTGCTTCACATCATTGTCGTGATTCTCTACTGCTTCTCAAGAGCACTGGCCACCCTGCCACACCTCTGTTTTGTTGTCCAGTAAGGCTAGCCCTGAAATATTCCGAGCCCAGGCTGTGAAAATACCAAGCAGCTTCTATTTAAACACGATAATGTCACATGTAGCTCTGGACAGTGAACAGCAGCCAAGCTGCCCGGCTTACAGCTATGCTGGGTTCTCAATAAACAACCACACCGAGACTGCAATTTGTTCCAGTCATTTATTTTGTATTATGGTATTTCAGAGCAGTGAATACAGATGGTTTGCTCTTCTAGGCTTCAATACACTCATCTATTGTGCCTAGACTACAGTGGTCTGTTTATAGAAGCTGTATTTCATAATTAATTGTACTTGATCACAGCACAAAAGTCCTTACGGCTAGATCTAATGACAGAGTTAGTGGCCTAGTGGGTTCAAAGTCTGGTATGTGGGTGCCCTGGACTTGGCACCCACTGAGGTGCCTGGACTCCTGCTACAGTGGACGGAGAGACGTAGGCAGCTCTAAAAGGTGATGCAGGAACCTGTCTACCAAGCTCTTCCTACAGGTCACAGGAAATTCTGCTGCACAGGTGAGCGCTTCTGAAAAGCCATCTCTCCCTGGGGTCCAGACACAGACGGTTTGTGTGTGAGTCTGAAATGCTGTACCAAAAGTGGGTGCCTCCAACTGCTTGTTCAGGAAGTGGCACCTAAGTCGGTTCTTGGATCTAGCCCAGGGCTTTGTGATAGGCCCCTGGGTACCAGCGCGCTGAATTACGCTGGATTTATAACATATTGCTTAAAGGTCTTCAATTATACAGAAATTTATAAATTTTATATCAACAGTCAGATTTTCCAAATGAATATTGCTTTTTTAAAAAAATCCTATTCCTGTAGCAATCCCTGAAATAATGTTCCTGTAACATCTTTATTGTCATGCAAATAGCAGCGTGTAGGCAATTCAAATATAGTAATCAAAACCCTGTCCAGTGGGAAAGTGAGGCACTTAGGCAAAGTGACGTGTAGTCACTCATGAGCTATGCAAAACCTAGGAACGAACCCCGGACCTGATTCCCGTTCTTGAGCTTGAACCACTGGACAGGTGAATGTTGTCTGGAACTACTGCATGATGGCAGCAATACCTCTGCGGTGTCAAGATGGACTTTGTTTTATGTGTCACGCTTAAACTCACTCTTATGAGCACATTTCCTGTACCTCCCACTCTAGAAGCCAGAGTAACTTGGTTCCAGCCCTCCATTTTGAGAGCGAGGATGGGTTAGAGTAAGGTAAGCATTCTAAAAACATCAAACCGATTTTTCACAGACACAGTCGCAATGCGAAGACAATGTAGATGATGTTTTGGTACAGAAAATACAGTCTGGTAACCAGGCCATCTCTTGGTACTGCGTTATACTTTTTGGTGCACGGGATGGTGTGTTCTAGGAGCCTTCTGGCTTTCCTGAAAGTCTGGAGAAGGCTCGGAAAAAAACACACGTGGGCTCTGCAGGTGAGTCCGTGCTCTCGCACCTGCCGGAGCTGCATTGTGTTACTGAGGTGGTGGAGGAATTCCTTCTGAAATAGTCTTAAGCTTTTCTCTCTCTCTTTCTTCTCTCTCAAAACCTGAACAACAGATGGAGCGGCCCTTGGGGTACCGGGCGCAGCACTTCCGCATCTCCTGAAGCACAGCTGCACACTTAGACTCCACGTAGTTGTTCGCTGGAAAATAGAAAGGAGACACAAAGTCTACACAGGGGAACCGGTGCTGACCCCGAGGGGCTGTGTCTAGCCTTTGGATGCTGGGCAGTGTGCTGCTCTGACAGGCAAGAACTGCTGACAGGCATTTTGTCACTTTCCTGCTCTACAAAAAAAGTCTCTCCTTGGTGTCAGCTGTCTAACGCAATGCTAATGCAGCCTTGCTGATCTGGATGGAGCACCTTCTGTCCCCCGGTTTTGTGGCTACCTCACCACTCCAGCAGGAATGAGGCTTCCCTAACGGCTGCCCTTTGCTCCCTACTTTCTTTAGCCTGTGTGCTTTCAAGCTGGATCGTGTGATCCCTGCTCTTCCACTCTGCTGCCGTGTCGTGACAAGGTTTGCAACGTCTAAGGGCACCCAAAGAGGTGCTGGTATAAATGGGGACGAGCGGGCCCGTCATCCCTGTGGGGCTGGCCAAAGGAAGGGGTGGGGCGTGTGGCTGCAGCCCTCCTGCTGCTGCCAGGGGCAGGATGCGGTTAGCAGGGAGCCCCGCAGCCTGCCAGGAGTGTAAGCCAGCCGGCTGCCGGCAGCTGAAACGGAGGGCAGGGAGGCAGCGGCATGGCCCCCTTCCACATAAGGGTTCCCCCTCCAGCTCAGGCAGCCCCTCAGCCACACCGCTGGGACCTGTCCTCTCCCTTTCCTTCCTAGGCACCTGCTCTCGGACACTGGCAGAGAGGGGACACCGGGCTGAACGGGCTGCTAGCCCTGTCCCACCGTGACTGGGTGTTCACAGCACACATCCCTGCGCCTCCTCGGTACTGCCTTTGTTTCAGGCTCAGCGAGGTTCCCGCTGTGCCGGCGGCTCAGGTGCCTCGCTCAGCTCTCGCCCCTTGCCTGACGCCGCTATCCGGGCAGCGCGGCGGTGTGACGCTGAGCTCTGTGGGGCCGGCTCGGGAGGGGAGCCCCGGGCTAGGCGAGCAGGCCGCGGGTGGCTCGTGTGGCCCCCTGCCTGCCTGCCGGCCTGCGGAGGGGCGCAGGGACACCCGCCTCTGCCGCAAGGGCGAGCAGCACAGACTGCACGGCCACGCTCATCCCCACCGCTGACTTTGGAGGACTAAAAGGAGCGGCAGCAAACGTCGTGCCAGCTGGAGAGTGCCCTCTTTTAAGGGGCAAAGCAGCCTGCTCGGAGCTCGGGGCTCTGAATTCCCTACTAGGGTTTGTGAGGGACGTGTAATACAAGCACAGAGGTCACCCCTGAGAAAAAGGCTTCAGTGATGTTACTGCTTTGTACAAAAAAAAGGCTTGAGCCTGCCCAGGGATCCCAAAGGCGAGCCCTTTGCAGGCCTGGCTGGCCACGGTCACTTCCAGATTACCCTTAACTTACAGCGGAGGTGCTCTGGTCTCAGCGCCCAGCCTCACCTGGCCCTCACCAGTTACCTGCAGCAGCTGGGGCTCAGACCCAGCAGGGCTTCTGCCAGGCCCTAGGAAACTAAGACTAACAGCTCCAGGTGGCTTGGGAAGGATACCTGCAGCTCCATCCACCTGCTCAAAGGCCCTGCTGCTCTCCCTTGGGTTCGAGACGAAGAAGCTGGCAACCTAGGTGTGGCAGGTCCTTGGAAAGGAAAGCTAATCTCTCTCTGCCATAAGGTTCCTACGATGAGTGCTCCGAGGGCTTGCCTAACCGTTCCTGTGCCTGTGCAGGTTTGTTTCTAGAACTACTGCTACGTTCAGGCACACCCTGCTATCCGTCAGGGATGCATTCCTGTAAAGCACAATGGTTAGTTATACAGTGGACAGCAGAACACAAAAAAGATTTACAGTGGGCATTCAGTCTCACAGAGGAAGCAGGCAAGATCTTTTGAAACAATGACCCACTGCAAAACAGCGGGCTCAGAAAAGCCAGCATCTCCCAGTGCTCCTGCTCCTGCCCTCATCCTCCGCACGGCATACACTGTGGGTATTAGTCAGCTAATGCTCTGTGTACATCCTCTATTAAATTAATTCTTGCAGGAAAAATTGCTTCGCTGTCTGTCAACTCAGCTGCTTCATCTGTGCAGCTCAGGCAATATCACAGCAGGGAAATGCACGCACAACAGCACTCCAGAACGTTAGCTAGAGAAGTGGAGGATGGGGGCGTGCGCGTAGCAGCATCTAGAAGCTTCTCTGCTAACACTTAACCGGTCAGATCAAATCTGTACACAAACCTACGCAGGTAAAACACTCGGAGTAACCTCCACGACTGTTATGAAAATAGCATTGTCATAGCTGGGACCACAACGCTGATAAACATTAGCTTTTAAGTGCAGTTACTATGGGGAGAGAAGGCTGCCACAAGAACGCTTCAAACTATCGGGACAGTGGGAACGAATCAGGCAGTGTATTCACACAGGGAGGGGATTAGTTGAGCCCTTGCTTTGAGCTGAACACAGCTTCCAAAAAACAATCCTGGGAAAAACAGACATCGACCTGGCTGACTTGCTTTTCCCTACTTTCTCCCAGATGCTTTCCCCCTGTGCCATTCCCCCAGCCAGCAGGGGCTGTTGTGGCAGCTGCACTGGTTGCAATCTCCGTGTTTGCAGCAGGCTGCAAAGCCATCCCTCTGCTTCCCCACGTCTCCTACCCAAATCTCTGTATTTCAGCCACCTGCTTGCAGTCTGCAGACAAATTAAAGGCAGAAATGAGTTGTCGTGGCACTGCCTTGGCTGCCTGAGCTGTGGCACTGCCAGCCTCTTGCCTGTCTGCCCTGGGTACCGCAGTGAGTTCCTGAGAGGCTCAGCGCACGGTTAGGGCTCTGCCAGGTGGGTTAGGAAGAACTTCTTCCCACGAGGCGGAGCTGTCTTGGCACACGGGAATGTTTTATCTTACTTGTTCTACAGGGCAAGTTGTTTTCCAAGAAGCAACCAATTTTTTTAAGAAATATTTTTCTCTGCAAGTAACAAACCTGCTCTCCCCAACTCAGGCTCCCAAAGCACATTATCACATCATCTCCCCCTTCCCTACAAATATCTGGCTAAGCTATTACAAAACAGCTGTGAAAGGTCTCCGGAGGACACCGGTCCATCTCCTACCTTGAGGCCAGATCACATATACCACATCTCTTCCTGCCAGACATCTGTCTGACCTGCTCTTAAGATACGCCTCGAGCTAAACACTCCGCAGTCTTCTGCAATCCGCCCACTGCCTCACTACCCACTCTGCAAGAGAGCTTATTATAATGTCTAGCTCTCCCCGCCTACAGCTCGGTCCCAAGACTACACAGAGGCTCTCACTACTGGCAAGGAGAACGCTCCGTCAGAAATAAACACTTTGCTGTTACAAACGCTCCGTTTTGTACTAATGGTGTCTCGTCACTTACAACCGAGCACAACGGAACTCTCTTAAAACCAGACATTGTAATTTGGTTCGCTTTGCAATCAGGTCACCCTCATGTGCTTGCTTGCTTCCTCCTCAAGGTGAAAGGAGAGCTGGGTTAGGTTAAAAGAATCAAGTTCCACCAAAACTCCAGACACCAAAAAGACAAAATGACACTTGGTACCTTGCAAGCATTTCTGTATTTCACAGGCTTGTTTCTGGCAGGGATCCTTCTGGGACATGTTCAGAGAACTAAAATGATAGGAAAACGTTACTGTAGAAATAATGTTTGGGGGTGGGAGGGAAAGACACTGTCTTACAGCCCTGGCTTTAGAGTTCCCAATTTGCCTCTCTACCACAGACAGTTCAGAAAGCACCTACTGATGCCTGCCAACACAGACAGGGGTTCCCCAGCCTGCCAGTGAACACACGGCGTTCACAGCACCCCTCTCCCAGGGGCAACTCATTAGCGGCCTCCGTACGTGACAGCTCTGTCTGGCTAAAGGATGCAGGCAGTGAGTACGGGGAGCTTTGACACTGCTGTGACTGGAGGCCTTTTGCTTTCCTCTGGTCAGAATGTGTCCTGCTCCACCTGGAAGCGCAAAGATTCCAACAGCGACTGAAATGAACGTGCCTGTCCTTTTTAACGGTTCGATGCCCCTAAACCTTATGCTGAAACATGTGTTTGTGTAAAAGCCCTCTCTGCGAGCTCTACACGTCCGGGAGCTTGGTGTTACCCATGTAGCTGCATCTGGAGGAGGAGTTTAGGGGAAAAATACAACAAAACACTGTAGGTACGTATGTGCTGTAAAAACAACAACAACAAAGGGGCTTTTCGTTGCAGGAGAAATCCTCTCGGAATTCCCCCCAAAAGAAACAGCTCCACCACAATCACATCCCCGAAAAGCAGGATTTCAGACAATCAATTTGACTTTCTGCAGCTGTGACGCCTGTAACCGTGATCTCAAATCAAAAGCGAAGCAGAAGCTGGTGGGAGCAGCAGTTGGATGAGAGACCTCTAAGGGAAAGCATGGCTGTGGCTGAAAGTGGTGGTGGGACGTGTGCTCCCCCAGAGCCACAGTTCAGCTCTTGCCCCTGCCCAGAGCTGGGGAGGTGCTGCCTTTCAACCTTCTGGTCGTTCACCATCCCGCAGCACTGGGCAGTACCGCTAGGACATTACTTCCAGCATCCTGGCCAAACTCCACTTAGGGCAATTCCATTCTGCCTACCTAGGACTCCCCCTGATGTTTCAATTGGACACGATACTCCTCTTCACTGCCTGTCCTAACTCTCGTGTGATGTTGCTGTGTGTTGTTTAAGTGCCTCCACCCCAGGGGTGGCTGCATTTCAGTGGAGAGAGAATCATTTATTGTACAAAACATACAAGGACATCTTCCTAGAGCGACTGCTCCTGAAAGACAAAAATTGGCATTAAAGAAGGACCGGGGATAAACAGCACAGTACAAAGCAGGGGTAATGTCTCCACGTACCAGATTAATCACCAGGCACGAGTTTAAGCAGCAGTTCTTCAACACCACCGAGCTGTAAGCGACAAGGAAAAGTTCAATACGTCTACAGTTACCGGGGCTGAGCTAACGGACTTCAATAAAACAACAGTCCTCTGCCGTCCCTCAAGGATCTCAAATGACTTCACAAACAGGAATGACTATGGTCTATTGTCGCCACCATCCTTACCATGAGATGGTGCTCTATCTCCCAAACGCGAGAGTTACTATCCCTGTACTGCTCACCCTGGGACAGCTGCCACATATGAGGCAGCCGGGATGGGGGGAGCTGGCTGGGTCGCAGCGCCTCACCCAGGGGAACCTGAACTCTTTGGATCCGAGCCCTCAGCATACCTTCCTCCTGGGGGAGAGCAACAGAGAGAGGAGGCAGTTACTGGCAATGCAGCAGAGGCACCTGCAACATCAAAGCCACAACCACGGCGAAGCCCAACGCCCACTTGCCTCTTCCGCAGCCACGAGCCACGTTTTGCGGTGCTCATCGCAGTAAACACCCACGCGGCGCACCCACAGGCGGACGGGAGGAGCGCCCGCATGCCCTCCTTCTGCCATGCCCTCGGCCGCTCCTCGGCGCTCCGTCAGGTGTGCGGCATCGGCGCGCGCGTGGGCTCCTTAGCTCTGGGCACGGAGAAAGCTCTCGGACCTGAAAGGCACCTCGGGGCGGCGTCTGACTTACTGGGGGGGGTGCTAAGTGCTGAAGGGTCCCTAGAAGGCAGCCTGCGGGACTAAGGTGATGCCTACGCGAGAGGAGGCTGCACGGCAGGTTGTACGCCGGGGCGTGCGCGCTATGTGGCGTCGGTAAGGCATTCTGGGGCAAAAGGTGCTATAGGTACACAGTTAAACCCTGTGAATATGGGCTTGGCTTGTTCCGCTAACAGTCCTATTAACAGTCTTCGTGTCACATAGGAAAAAAAGAAAGAAAAAGAAGAAAAAAAGTGATTCACGCAGGAGTTCCGTGGCTAATGATGGTCTAAATCCCAAAAGCAAAACTTGCGACAACGGGTGAGATTAGCTTAACAAGAACGAGGATCACTCTGGAGACAAAGCATGAGACTCCGTACGCTTGGCTCTCACATTTGGATCTTGCAGAGCTGTCATTGTGCAGGGTCCTTGGTCTCATCTCCTATGAGGGTAGCAGCATTGTCCGTTCATACACAGGCTTCTCGTGAACAGCTCGTGTTACTCTGCGTAGTTCAGATTTTGGGTGCTTACTGAGAGCCAACGATAGCAGCAGGGGCAAAGGAATTTTGGACATGGAGGCGGTTCTTCCTCCCAGAATGTTTGTTTAACGGCAAGTTTGTCTGGGTGCCAGTTAGAGCAAGCTGAGCCATTGGCAAGTGGAGGTCAGGGAAAATGATTCTCTCTTTGAACCCTAGAAGAGGTAATCAAAACGGTACAGACAGTCTTCATTCTTTATCTAGGTTTAAAGCAGAAGAGAATTAGGCTGCGATACATGTAACATCGTCCTGCTACCAAGCAGCTGCAATACTCCTGTCCCAGTGAAACACAGTGAGCTTCCGAGAACTCGTGGAGTTATAAGGCGTGTTTCGGACAGAAGCAAGAAAATCTGGGTACAAAATAAAGCAGGGAAGGTCAGGGAGAGAAAAATAATGTTATACACTGGGGTACAAACACAACAGGAAACACACGTCCACGCTGCCTCCTCTATCTTACACCAGCGGTTCTCTGCCTTTCCCAGCCTAAGGACCGCTGAGCGTTTCTGAACACCAAACACCGCCCACGGATCAGCCTGACCAGCACTCTCACGGTATTGCCATCTACAACAAGGAAAACTTGGAGCGTTCCTTTATTATTTCTTTTTCTCCCATTCTGTTTGCTTCCTTGCTTGACGTGTGGCAATGCGTGTGTGTTACAGAAAGCTCTGCAGACCATCCCGTGGGGGGTTACAGCCATGCCAGGCAACGCCCCGGCAGCCGGCACTTAAAGGAATGTGACAGCAGACTGACAAGCCTCACGAGGCCTTCGGCAACGAGCTGCGAGGGTTAAAGGGACATCTCTGCAAGTCCTAGTCGTTCTGCTTCACCCTAAGTTGCTTTACAAATGTAAGCCCACGTGTGGAAATCACTTTGCCCAACAGTGCAGCGCAGCAATCGCCACTGCTCACTTTCAGTCAGCAGAATGTAATTACCCAGGCTGGAATTTGGCCAGGACACTCTCCTACTCTGTGGTATAATGCCAAAAGCTCCATCATGACCAAAAATGCTCACAAACTTGCTTTCATACCCCGCTCAAAGCTGGAATTTCCACAGCTCATCATCCCCAGCACAAGAAGATGTTGTCAGCTCAATATTGATTCAGGTCTGGAAAAATATTGCCCAGTAAGTGAACACCACCGCTTCCTACAGCAAGTGAGCTCTCCCGGAAGGTCTCCTATCCAAGTACTAACCTGGATCAGCCTTGCTGAGGACTAAAGCACCGCACGTATCTCTGTGTTTCCTGTGTATGAGCACGGTGGCAGTGAGAGGTACAGGGCCGACAGAACGAGGGCTCATGCAGACACCGTGCAGAATGGGCAGCGGGTAACATCGCCTTTTTGGTCTTTGCCCCAGTAATTTGACCCAAACTTCCTCCGAGCTCCACAGCTCTGAGTTCAGTTGCCAGAGTTCACAGGCTCGGTCTGACCTCGCTTTTCTCCAGTCTCTAAGACTGTTACGAGGGGGCCCAGGTGGAGCCACAAATAAAATGTTGAGGTTGGGCAAAACCACCAATTGGGTCTGAAGTGCGACAGGCCTGTCTTTGGAACTCGAACATACGAAAGGAACAGGAGCTTTGAGAAAGCATGCGCTTAGACAACTGCACCTAAAACGTCAAGACGGGAAAAACTTACACGATTCCTACTTTTTGCTGATTTTATCAGAAAGCAATAAAAGAGCCTGGAGGAAGACAGAGTTGAGAGAAGTGAGCTTACTTACAGTCAAAGCAAGTTGTAAAAACTTCCTGATATTGCTCGATTCGTTATCTATACCCTGAAAAACCCATCCAACAAAAACCAATCATCTCAAATTTGCAGGATTGCAGTGTCATCCTTGGACGCTGATTTCAATGTTGCCATCAACATAATTGCATAAACTGAGCAGTTTGAGGTTGGGGGCTGCGGAGATTTAAAGCCCAGCCCCATGGACATCCACAAGACCTGCAGGAGTTCTGTCCAGCTCGGTATCGGGCCTTGAGGTTTAATGCTGTTCTGGGACCTGGATGGCTTTCTGAGCCACACCACACATGAACAAGTGTGAAGGTGGCCAGCAGCAGGACTGAACCTTGTGACGAAGATAATTTATTTGCTTTGAAAGTGGGTGCGTTAAAATATTTTAACAGAACGACGACAGAAATTGCTCCAGCTGCAGCTCGGACCACCCCCAGCGCTGCAGCTCGGCGTGCTGACCAGCCCCTTGTTCTGCTTTAGAGGGGGACGGGGTCAGACTGGTGGAGGAGCTCAGCTGCCATGTAGGCACCGAGGGAAGAAGCGATGCTGAGGCTCGGCGCATCGGGCACAGAGCTGCGCTAGCACGGCTGCACGGCTCGGGACCAAAGCCGGCCAGCTGGGCCCCACGTGCATGGGTCTTGGGGAGCCAAGTGGGAGCCGATCCTTCCCAAAAAGCCAGCCTGTGTCTCACTGCGAGACAGGGCTCGGACGAGCTGTGTGCTGGGCTGCCTGCGCTGGAACTTCTCTGTGGGGTCTGGGCTCTGGGGTTTGGACTCGCGGGGTCTGGAGGCTCTGGGGCTTGGGTGCGTTGGGGCTTGGACTCCTGGGGGCTTGGGCTTTGGGGCTCTGGGCTTTGGGACTTGGACTTTTGGGCTTTGGGCTTTGGGGACTTGGACTCTTGGGGGTCTGGGCTCTTTGGGGCTCGGCCCCTGCCGTGCCCGTGGCGCTGTCCCCACCACGCGCCTCCAGCAGCGGCTCCCGGCCCGCCCGCGGGGCAGCGGCGGCTGAGGGCCCGCGCGGGCTGCCCTGGGCACGGCGGGGGGGGGGGGGGGGGAGGGGGGGGGGGGGCGCGGGGGGGGGGGGGCGCGGCGGGGTCCCGGTGCCGG
>NC_048896.1:9896504-10005120 GCF_011077185.1 Oxyura jamaicensis | reverse complement strand
CGCCCCGCCCCGGCCCCGGTGCGAGCGGCGGCGGCGGCGCGGAACCCCGGCGCTTCGCCCCCGCGGGCGACACGGAGCCTCCGCCGCCGGGCACCGCCCGGAAGCCGCCCGCGCTGATTGGTCCGGCGCAGCCGGCGAGCCGCGCTGCGATTGGCTCCGCGGCGGCTGCTTCCGGCGTGGCGGGGAGGAGGCAAGATGGCGGTGCAGGCGGTGCACCTGGAGGCCGACGCGTTCCTGGTGTGCCTGAACCACGCGCTGAGCACCGAGAAGGAGGAGGTGATGGGGCTCTGCATCGGGCAGGTACCGGGGGTAACGGGTGAGGGGGCGCGGGGCGAGGAGCGGGCAGCGGGCAGCCAGCGCCGTGCCCCTCCCCGCAGGTGGACGCCAGCCGCGTCGTGCACGTGCACTCCGTCATCATCCTGCGGCGCTCCGACAAGAGGAAGGACCGCGTCGAGATCTCGCCCGAGCAGCTCTCGGCGGCCTCCACCGAGGCGGAGATATCCTTGGGCGGCCCCGCCCGCGTCTGCTGGGAACCCCCCGGGCTGCCCGGAGCCGCGGCTGCTGCCCCCTGCCAGGGCTGGGCCGGGCCGTGCTGCGGCCGCCTGCGTCGCCTCCGTCGGTCACGGGTGGAACGGGGCCGCGGGGCGGGCTCTGCCCGGCGAGGAGGCTTCAGGAGGGATGGGAAGCTCACGGGGCTCTGTCTCTGGGTGGTGCCCTGGAGAGCTGCTTCCCTGCGTCATCTTGGGCAGCCTCCTGAGCCGCCCCTCACTGCCGCGTGCAGACGAAGTACACGTTCTGCTACTGCTGGGGGAGGAGGCTTCCATCCGTTTCTTGCGCCTCACCACCCCTCTGCAGGGATCTGAAATTCGGTCGGCCCGCGAGAAGCTTTTAAGCTCTGCCCTGTGCTTGCTGGTTTTCGCGTACAAAGTTTCTCTTCCCTTCGCTCTGTTGCTTTGGAAAGCGCCTTGACTCACACACAGGTTGGCTGAGATGACGGGGCGCCCCATGAGAGTGGTGGGCTGGTACCACTCCCACCCGCACATCACCGTCTGGCCATCGCACGTCGGTAAGAGCAGGCTTGGTCTCGGCTCAGTGTGAAAGCTCACAGCTGGCTCGTTGCCCCACGCAAAGGTGGGCTTTAAGAGCTGCATGTCCCTGCTATCAGTGTTTGGTTTCCCAAACGCCCGGGGCACAGGGGCTGTGCTCTGGTACTCGAGCTGCCGCAGAGAAGTGGGTGCTGGTGCTGCTTCCAGACGGCAGAGCTAGAGCTGGGGTTGGGTAATAGCAAAAAGCTGTGGGAATCCTAGTCCCGCTGTGGTGGTTTTTGACATCTCCAAGTGGTGATGCAAAAGCTAACGCTTTTCTGGAAGAAACACGTATCTTACGCCTACTGGACGCCGTGGCTATGTGGCTGATCTGCAGCACCAGGCTTACGTTATGATCCTTTCTTGTTTTGTTAACTCATCTTGTGTTTTTAAGACTTGCTATTTAATTATATTTTAAATGGGATCAAGATTTTTACTTAATATCCTGGAGTAAGTACTTTAAGATAAAGCACGGGACTGTTACCCAGTTCCAGGGTTACCCTTCAGGAGCTGGAGAGATCTTTCCCCAGTCCTTGAGGTGACCGGTGCGGTTCTCCTTGTCTTATTTCTTTGTCCGTAGACGTCCGCACGCAAGCCATGTATCAGATGATGGACCAGGGCTTTGTAGGGCTCATCTTCTCCTGCTTCATTGAAGACAAAAACACGAAGGTAGGCAGCCTGAAAACGGTGACTGAGCCCTCCAAGTGCTCGGGAGAAACATCGGCCCCAGGGCAGAGCTGAAATCCTGCGCTTGCCCTTGGGTGCGGCCTGCGGCGAGGGCCGAGCTCTGCTTGGAGCACAGTCAAAGCAGGGCTGAGTGGCGGCGCTTGGATCGCAATCCTGATGACGAAGGAAGGCGTTCCTAATTACTGTGTGCTGATCCAGGGGGCGGCTCTCTAGCCAGCGGTTGTGCTGGTGTCAGGGCTCTGGGACCGCATCAGATGGCCGCAGTGTGTGCGCACTGAGGTGGCTGAGTGCCCTGCAGCCCAGCGGGCGTAGCGTGGTGCGGCCCCACGAGACGCTGCTGCAGCACGGGAGGAGCTGACAGCCCTGTCTTGGCCGGGTTTTCCTGGTAGCTCTGGTCTAAGATATATATATATATATATATATATTTCCTACCTAGTGGGTCTATGCGGACAGTTCCAGCAGGCCAACCCAAGCCTGAAGTGTACACTTCTGCAACGTGTTAAATGCTATTTGAATCCTGTTCTGCTCCCTGAAGGATGTGGGGGCTCTAGGGGATGCTTTGGTACTTGCCGTCTGACTTTCTGCTACTCTCTTAGACAGGCAGGATTCTCTACACCTGTTTCCAGTCCATTCAGGCCCAGAAGAGCTCAGAGTGAGTACCACAGAGGAATGTTATGTTTAGTTTGGATTTCATTTCATTTCTCCTTTCTGGATTGTCTCAAGTAAGTGGTTTCTGGGTTCACTGTGAGCAACAGATAGGTACAGAGATGCCCCAACAAGGTCTCTTATCCCTGCTAATGCAGGCTGCTTGAAGAGAATCTAAATTGGACTGATGTAGCCAAGCTAATTTAGTAATTTAACTTACAATCTGGTGTAGAACACTGCAGTTTGGTGTGAAGGCCCACCCTTTCACTTTCAGCTCTAGAACTCAAAGCTCCAAGCTTGCGTGGGGCCAGGCCCTGCCAACCGTACGCGTGCTGCGCAGCAGATTGTCCCTCTAGCAGCTTCAGTGTTTTTATCATTAGAGTTTGAAGTAGGTGTGGCTGTAAAGGCTTCATTTGCCTGCCGATTCTGGCACATGTCCTCAGAAGTAAACCTGCAGTGAGCCCGTGAGCCAGACAGCCCGCTGTAGGTTTGTAAAGGCTTTTTTATTATTATTCCTTCTCTGCTTTCCAGTTAATTGTCTGATACCCTTTTAGGTACGAAAGGATTGAAATCCCTATTCACGTTGTCCCGCACGAAACCATTGGGAAGGTGTGTCTGGAGTCAGCCGTCGAGCTGCCCAAGATCCTGTGTCAGGAAGAGCAGGATGCCTACAGGAGGATCCACAGGTAACAGCCCGGGGGCCGCAGCCCTCTGCCAGGCTCTTCACGGGCACGTTCTGCTATCGCCGTGCCGCAGGTGCGTCAGCAGGGGTCTAGAGGTGAGAAGCCTCAGCACCCTGTGTGAGAGCCGAGGGAACACGTCCATGTTACGGAGTTCAGGGGCTCTTGACCTTGTGCTCCTGCGTGTGACTCGCACCTGAGCTAAGGGAGCGGCTCCTCTGATGCAGTGAGCAAACTGAAGCACGTGTGAGCGAGCGGTGGTGCTTCACGGATGTGCCTGCGGGAATAACTAGTGTTTACCCAGTGCTGGGAAGTCAGGAAGGAGATTAAATGGCAGTTTTTTCTTTCTCCTGCCTCTGGTGCTCCCCCCAGAGCGCTATTTCTGTGCACTGAGGTCTGTCGTCCTTGTGAATGTGTGGGGCTTCTCACAAACGATGAGGTTTAGAAGTACCTGCGCTGTCAGCTGTAGGTAGCAAGTTCTAGAGCCTGGATTTGCCTGCTAAGCACTTCACTGCTGTTGTCACTAACGTGCTTTCTGTTTGTTCTTTTAGCCTCACCCACCTAGACTCCGTGACCAAGATTCACAATGGCTCAGGTAAGGATTCCTCCTTTCTGTGCGTGAGCCCGGGGAGGTGTTGGGTGAGCTGGGACACCGGAGCCTTGAGCAGTGGCTGGATGGCGCTGCTCTTGGGGGACAGTAGGCCACAGTGTAACAGCCCTCGTGAGCTCCAGCGCTGCCTTTGCTATAAAGAGCAGTTGGAAATAACTCTAAGGGCACCAACTCCTTGTTTTTCATTTGCTGGGCAGTTCAGTTTCCATCACAGAAGCCTGTGACCTTCGCTGTGTAACCAAAAGGATTCCCTGATACGTTGCTTTTCCTCTGCTAGACTTTGTGGTACTTTAAAGGAAAATGCCAAGGGTTGTGAAGTAACTTAATCCTGGGGTGTATAAAGGCCGTTCTAGCCTTGCGGATGGCATTTTGAGGACCCTCCTTAAGGAGCCTCAATCAGTTAAAATTGCAATAAACTTTGGGTTGGTTTTTTTCCCTGCCAGAACAGCGAGGGCTGTGTGTGTATGTGGTGAGTCTTCAAGTAGCGTCTGATCCTTGCGTGCTTGTATCTCCTCCTGCATGCAACGTGCAGGCAGCATACGGCACCTTCGCTCTTGCCAGTGAGCTTGGGTGAATCCTGATCCCCTTTCTGTTCCCTAGAACATACCCCGTTGTGCTTGTTGCAGCTCCCAGCCCTGCGTTGGCACTGACACGCGTTCTTGTTCTTTGCAGTGTTCACAAAGAACCTCTGCAGCCAGATGTCCGCCATCAGCGGGCCCCTCCTGCAGTGGCTGGAGGACAGGCTGGAGCAGAACAAGCAGCGGGTGCAGGAGCTGCAGCAGGAGAAAGAGCGGCTCCTGGAGGAACTCGCTGCTCTAGAGTGAAGGAGGAGACGCAGACCCTTCAGAAAAGACTTTAAAAACCCCTGCAGGACCTACCTGTGGCTGAAGGGTGGCCCCGCATCGCCTTCCGATGAAGATACTGGGCTGTGCCTCCTCTTGCCCCATGCAGCAGAGAGCACTGCCGTGGGATAAAGGCTCCTGTCTGCCCCAGCTTAACGGGAGCAGGGACCTTTAGGTGCTGCATGATGCAGTGTGATTCTAGCTCAGCGTTGGGGTTAGGCAGCATCTCTTGGTAGAAGAGACTTCAGTTCTGGAGGGTGTACACCTCGGGACCGTGTTGTTTCCCCCCTCCCCTAGATTTTGACAGAAGGCTTTTTGCTTTACTTGTATCCCAGGAGCCTAGAACAGGAGGATTAGAGGGGAAGGAGTTAGTGTCCCCACAGTCGCAGCTGATGCTGCCAACTTCTGCCTTTTAGTAGCTTCAGTTGACCGCCTTGTACCTAATAACGTGCTGGATTACTGGTTATCCACCCAGGCAGGTAAGAGGTGGGGGGGAAACCTGGAGAGAGACCTGGAAGAGCTTTGACATAGGGTCTGTGCTCAGTGTACTTCAAACCAAATAAAAAATTCCAAATAAGAACTATTTGGAGTAGAAATGAAATGGAGGCTATGCTAAATTAAATCTCAATCAATACCTTCACTTTTCAGACACTTTTCTCCTATTTCATGTGGTGCTGTTACATATTCAGCAGTGAGATTCCTTACAAAAGGGACCCTGCAGCCCTCCTGGCACCCAGGACTGAACCTCACGAGGCAGGCAGACCCACAAGGTGACCCACTGCGTGTGAAACTCTCAAAAGGAAGAAGTCAGAAGCCTTCCCAGACCAAAAGGTACACAGCCATGGTTAAACTGCAACACAACAGTCTGTGTTTTATGACAATTGGTATAAAAAACCATTTATTGATCATTCAGAATTTAATAACCACATGAGCAAATTTGTTCACAGCAGACAAACGTGCAGTGAATCATGTTCTACATGAAAAAAATACATCAGACTAGGTCTTGTTCTGTGGTCAAAAAAAGTGGAGTTGATTTTTTCTACCTGTCCTTTTGCATCTACTGTAGCTTCAATGAAGTCTCAGTGACAGAGGCACAACTGCAGTCAAAAATTAATCAGAAAGAACTCTGATCTCACTAGGAGCCAGAGAGCTTTGCAAGAACTCACGCTTACTGTAACAGATCTGAGGCACTATTTACCTACCACTTCTAGGAAAAACAGCCAAGGACCACTTGAGGAACTCTGGGAGAATGCCTGAATCCGTACGGAGCTTTTCTTTAGGTCTGCCTTTTCTCCTGCCTGGAAGCGATCCAGACAGAATCAGAGGACTTTGCTCATGTGCCTGATTTTTCTCACAGCTGGCAGCCCCAGGCAGACACACACACAGCGCACACACGCACAGCGCACACACACAAGAATATACGGAGCAGATCAGCTCCTCAGAAGGATGAGTAAATCACTGGTCCCTGGAGTCACTGGACACATGCTATGAAGCACTGTGTGTAAATACAGAAAATTCCAGCCAAACACTGCAAGTCTATCCCAGGAAGGGTCTAGAACTGCATCTTCTATGAGGGACACCCTAGCTGATTGATTTGCCTCAGTCCTTCTATCATCATCATCATCACTTTTGCTCACTTAGGCCTTAGGATCTTCTTTATTAAAAGTATTTAAAATGAAAGTATTAAAATTGTCTGGAATCCTCCAAAACGCCTTCTCACAGATTCCACGTTAGGCCCACCTACTTCACTGCTACATACAAGTGTTGAGCGGCATCAAGGACTGAAGTGCATCGAGCTTACAAGGAGTCTTCAAGCCGAGTTTTTAAGGCAAAATCAGCACTGAGTTTCCGCATAACTTCTGCGTGGCTCAACCCATGCTGCTCTCTTTTCGTAAGTCCGTAGTTTTCTTTCACATACTTTGCAAAGGGTGTGAGCTGTGTCCTAGCAGGGGTGCCATCCTTCTGAGTGGGCTGACTCAGCACCAGCCGCCCCCCGCAGAGCGCGCACACGAAGCGCTCTGTGTCCAGAGACTTGGAGTGACGTCCAATCCTGAAACGGAGAGAGAATTACTTTGATTTCCCACTTGTGGTGGTCAGTGCTTCTGGGAAAGGGCTCCTTTCTGCCACCTAGGTCAGATTTTTAAGCTAGCATTATAGAACAGGAAACAGACTGTCCTTCATCGAGTGAAGTGATCAAATCTGCCCCAAGCATTTCTCTACCCTAGAACTTCTCCCACTTTTTAGCTTAGCTCCTTCCTGTCTTACTTTCAGCCTGGCAGTATGAAGTGCTACACCATTCAGAAGCACCCCCACAGCACAAGAGTCAACTACCCTTTGGAGTTCCTCCTCAAAAGGCATCGTATTTTCAGTGTTCTGTTGCATCTAAGCAGTGAATGCATTACATAGTCAGAGTAAATACATTGGAGGAACAGGAAGATTGTCATAAGTCATTTTTTTATTCTCTAATGTTCCTGGAAGCAGCACAGATGATCATGGGAAAAAAATCCATTCGTGTTTTCAGAGCTTGCATTCACCCCCTTATTATAAGGGGAAAAACTACTCTGACTAATATAAATAAATTTATAAATGACAAATATAACTGGGAGGTACCATCCCCTACCACAAAGCTTGTAATAGGATCAGCATTGATCATGAGATAGGGATCACTGGAAAAAAAATCCCAAGTTCGCTCAATGGCTTAAGAGACCCCTAACTTACAGAGACAGGAAACTGGCAAATGAGAGACAGAAGCTAATACAGAACCGTATGCAAGATCAAGACATTACTCACGTGGTTTTGCACAGAACACACTCATAGATGAATTTGTATTTAATCTCATAGTTGTGGCATCGCGTTACCATTGGCAGTTCTGGATGAATCATAGCTGACTTTCTGGCGTAGAATCTCCAGAATCGCCCGTGCCCATCGCGAACGCCGTTGATCAGCCAGGTGGCTGCATGGCAAACCTCATGAATCAGCGTGTCTCGAAGGCGATCTGCGGACAGAACAAACAGAAGACATTAAGATCAAACACATGGGGAAGCACTACCCCCATCCTTAGCTCACTACTACACACCTTTACACTGCCTTTCTTATCTGCCCTCCGATGAAAAAGACAAGAATACGATTCAATAGGGAAAACTGCAGGCACAACAGGGCCTTACACAGCAGCTTTTTGATGTTTTATTTGCAGACAGATGTCATCTGGTAGCTGCCAGGAGTAGTTAACAAGAATAAACCCAGAATAAACTCTCTCTGAAATATATATATATATAAATATATAAGATGTCTTCAACTCAGTATTATAAACAAAATAATGAGGCTGACATGAACAGACCTTTGTTCTCACATCTTGTGAACTTGCCCAGTCTCTTAGATGGGTTGTGAGGACAGGTGCTATAATCAGTGGATTTATTTGTTTAAGGTAATATGAAATTTCACAGCAGGACTCAGCCCCGAGTCTCTTACTCCTTCAGTCCAAGTTTTTAACCTCTGAAGCATGCTTTCTCATAGAGGAATCAACACAGATTTTCTGGTACCTACCTGCAGAATCACAGACTTTCTCAGAGAGCTCTATTCGAGCATAACGCTGTGCTTCAGGACCTTTTGTCTGCCCAGTTACACAATATCCCGCTGTTTTTCTCATTTTCTTGTTCCAGATTATTACCATATTCTCTGGTAACTGAAAAACAAAGCAGTACACGTAATCTACCCTCTCCTGCCTCTTCCTTATGTTCCTCAGGCCTTCTGGCTTCCCCGGTACGTACTGCAGTCAGTGCCGTATGTCTCTGTTTGTGCCTTTAACATCGCCATCACCAGAAAACCCTCTCCAGGGCTTCTTACTCCCATCCTCTCTATTTCTACAACCAACACGTGGTGTTTCACAGTGCAGGATGAGACAAAGAGTCCCTTAGGTCCCCTGCTCTGCCTCCAACAGGAGCTAACAGCGCTGCTTGAGAGGAAATACAAGGACAGGTGAGGAACTCAACAGAAGTGCCTCTTCAGAACACTCGTCCCAGCTGCTAGCCGTTTGCAAGACAAAGCCTCGCTGAGACCGAGGTGACTTCTTTGCAGGGAAATAGCTTCCCAGGTTGGTTTTTTTATTGCCTTTTTAAATGCACATGAATTTCTAGCATCCACAATAGTCTCTGAGCAGAAGTTCTACAGCTTAATCATTTACATGTCAAGTACCATCTGCTTTTGATTGTTCTGAACTTGCAATGTGCCATTTTTGCTTAATGTACCTCCGCATTGTGAGAGGATGAATAATCACCTCCTGCTTATTCTCTGTGCTGCTCCTCATTTTATAAGCCTTCATCGCATCTCAGTTACCTTTTGTTCTTCTGCCAGTTTTATGTCATTTGAATTAGCTGAATGAGTTTAAGTAATTGTTCCAGCAGTACTAAGTGCCAGCACATGTTCAGGACTGAGGCACGGGATTGCAGGATCTTTCTGCCTGTTCCGCTCAGCTTTCTGTGAAATCATGACCTTAGCCTGTCCTTGGTCAGCACAACAACGTTTTCCTCAGATAGAGAGGCTTTCCTTCCGGAAGGAAGTTCTGTAGGAATGACTGAGGGCAGCACCCTTCCTTTCGTGGATGTTTCTCACAAGAGGGCCTCCAGCATCCCAGAAGATGCAAAGACCATGACAGTGGCTCTCTGAAATTGAATTTTCAATTTGAAACACAACTTGAAGCTAAAGTTCATCCCAAACTGTTATTAAAAGGATAAGAAGCTTCTTAATCTGTTCAGGAATGGCAGACAGAAACATGCAGTAGGAATGCATGAAGACTGCATGTAGCATGACTAAGCATGAGGCTACAGCTCCTGACACCGAAGGGAAGTGCTTTTATCCTTCAGCTCCCCGATCCCCCGCGTACATTCCCCAGCACATGCCTTTTGCAGCTGCAGACAGAAACAGCATCACCCCCCTTTGGTGGCTATGAACTGTTAGAACAAGGTTACACGAGAATTAAAAAAAAAAAAAAGGCCACAGTTCTGAGGCAGTCTGAGCCAAGTGAAGCCTTGTCTGCCGTGGACATGTTCCCAGTTTCCAACTCACTTTTTATGAGCAGATTGCAGCAGCTCAGCTAAGCTCCTGAACCACTTGCAAGTATGCGGCAAGGAACTGGGAACACAACAACCGGACCAGATACGACAGCCAGCAGATGTGCTTGTGCTACCGCGAGCAGCTTGTGGCGATGCTGCCGTCTGTTAGCACATGCTGCTTCCACAAGGGCTGGCTGAGCAGTGACGGGAAACAGCCTTAAGCTTTCCGCAGCAGCAAGCCAGAGCTGCCTTTGCTGAGGCCTGCCACTGCACAGGCAGCTACAGAAACACTCACGGCTTGCTGAGCTCATGCCCATGCAGGTGCTAGAAAATACACAAAGATAAATATCAGTCACCTCTTCAAAGATGAAACTGATCCAAAGCAACCTCATGTAGCAGTTTAATCTCATCAAGGACTCTGCTGGACACCATCCAAACTGCTCACTTAAGGATGGTCCAGCACTACAGTGGGGAAAGCAAGCCCAGCTGAAAACTGCTGCATCACAGTGGTGAAAAATCCCTTTCAAAGAAATGGCTTGAGCTAACAGAAACAGAAACCATTATTATAACACCTAACTTCCACTAACTGAAGAAAATAAAGAGGCAAAAACATCAAAAAGAGAGGAGCAACGCATTAAGGTTTTTATAACTGTAAAAATGTAAGTTGCTTTGTGTTTGAGGGTCTGGTTTTGTTTTAAAGCCTACCTTCTGCTCAAAGATGGTGTTATTATAGAGAGAGTAGAGCTTCTGTGTCAGCTCCTCTTTACTTTTCTTGAAATACTTCACATACTTGGAATCTGGATTTGAGAGATCTTGCAAGAAACAGCCAGGCACTGAGCACACCTTAAGCCTACAAGACAAGACATAAAGCAGGTTACTGAGGTTCAGATAACTCACTGAAAAATAACAGTCACATCAGGGCCAATAAAGATCCCCGGGACGCTGCCATTGGCATAAACCCCTCCTGACTATTTTCGCTACCTTGGCCTCACGAGGCCAGCGAGGTCCACGTGCTTATACTGTCTCCTTGCCTCGTCAGGGGTGCGAAGGGCAGAACTACTGCAATAGTCCCACAGTTATTCATGGATTCGGAAAACTAGCTTACGTGGCTCACAACTTCACTACACAATGAGCCACCGTCACAGCAAAACTTGAACAGCCCTCACATCACCACCCACAACAAAAGTATCTTTTCAGAAACACATCCAAAGATACTCCGGGAATCCGAAGAAAAGCTGTTCATTCAGGGAAAGTAAATATTCCACTAGGATCGTCAACTCCAGCATTTCAGACAAAGCATCAGCTTTGAAGACAACATTTAAGTCTTTAGTGTTGGTACTAAAAAAATCAGAATGCTACCCTAGGCAAAACACAGCATCTCTTCGTCTACCTATGATGGTCCTAGAACACAGTAAAGATGGAGAAATGCTTACTTCTTCTCTGTCTGTGCCGAGTCTGAGCAACTGACTGACTCATTCCTGGGAATTCTCACGGAAGGCGTTACCCTGGAAGGTGTTTCTTGAAGTGAAATGGAGTTTGACGTTGGTGTCTTGATTCCGTTCCCTTTTGCGGACTGGGCACCTTCACAGGGTGGCCTGATGTTTTCTAGTTCAACAGAAAAAGTCACAAGATTAGATGCTGTCCAAGAATCGGGAGCACAGACATTAACAATCAGCTATCAGGTGATGAGAAAGTCTTATGTTCCACTTCAGCATGCTCTTTTTGTACACACAAAGGCCTTTACAAGTGAAGGAAAGGTAATTTGCTGTTACATGCTATAAAAATAGTACTGATGGAGCAGCAGAGTCCAAAATCGCAAAACGCTGGGTGGCACTTCTGAAGGATAGGCCACACACATGAACACAGTTAGGTCACGAGCACTACCATGGCTTCTGAAAGGTAATTTGCAGGTTAGCTGGGAACGAGGAACTATTTCTTACCTATTGTGCTCGGCTGGTAGACGGTTTTACTGGTGCTTAAGAGCGGTTTTCGGGGCACGCTTCGTTTCCTTACCCGTTCTATCAGTGATTCAAATTCACTGTCTGAGCTGTCTGATTCTAACCCTGCGCTTGGTCGTAGCGGAACGGTTGGCGTTTTGTTTTCTGTACTCTTTTCACAACTTCTTTCTTTCCTTCCAACGAGGAAGTCTGGACTACCTGCGGCAACCGGCTCTTTCAGATTTTGTGGAGGCAGGAGTTTCAGGCACCTCTGACTCTCTTTCGAGTCTTTCACTCCCCCCTTTCGGTAGTCTTGCCATGAACTTTCCACAAAGACGCAATCTTCACTGTCACTTAAAACCTCCGAATACTTCAATTTTGGGGAGCAAGCGTTTTCCTTTCCAGGAGTCATCAACTTCTTTGGGGTCTGAAGATTCTTAAGCGCTGTAATTCAAAAGAAACAAAGTTTTGGTAATTTCCCTTAGGAGATTCAAATTTGTCTTAACACAAAACGATTCCTTAAAGCAGGACAGGGAAACAAGAAGGATAGAAAGGCATCTTTGCACTTTATTACACACTGCTCGTTTACTGTCATACCGAATGGGCAGTCACAAAGCTGTACTGTCATAAGCTTTATTCCTGGTAAGAAAAGCTTCGCGTGTGGGAATATAGCGGAACATTTGAATATTCAAGTCTTACGAAATTAACAAGTGAAAGCTAATTGAAAAAACACTCATCCTTAGCTGATTTGAACATAGCCTACAGCATAAAGCACACGCCAACAAGGCTTCTGACATCTGAGATGGGATCTACCACGATCAACAGATCACGTCAGATCTAACAGTGATGACTGGTCACGTTTCTGGTCCATGTCACTTCCCCCGCCCCGATAATTCCTCCAGAAATAATTTAATTAGCTTTTTGCAGTCTGCAGATGGCATTTATCAGACCAGCAGTAAAGGCTAGCTTTTGACCCAAGAGAATTTCTGCTCTGTATTTGCTGCTGGACGATTACTTGCCCTTCTTTGTTGTGCTCTTTCTCACTTCGCAGTCCAAGAAGAAATCATCCGAGTCATCGATGAAGTCCTTTAGACTGCTAAACCAGCAATACAACAAAGGCGTAAGCAGGAAAATCAAGGAGTAAGGTTGCCATATTAAAAAAATAACCTCCAAAACAAACATCTAGTGTAGCACGTACCAGTTGCTCACAAGCGTTACCAACTGCACCCACTAACAGAAATGGTAGGAGAACACGCACACCTCCAAGCACTGCATTTCACGTGACCTGAACGTACACAGACCGAACACGTAGCGGTTCCTCCGTTCACACTCACTTCCATACGCTATCAGCCTACGAATCACTAACACTTCTGATCATTTTTCAGCATTCAGAATAGTAGATACGCCACTAATTGAAGCTAATAAATTACTGGTTTGAAGGCTAATACATAAAGACCGAGAAGTCATTAATTACAGCACCCACCTTGCGTGCTCCTTTCTGGAGACTGGTTTGGGAGTTTTCATTCTAGATAAAACTGCATCAAAAAGAAGATTAAGAACAAAGTTCTAATGATCATTTTGTTACGTGTTTTTTGAGGAAAAACTTGCGACCAATAACATTTAATCTAGACTTTTTTTAAAAAAACACACACAAGAATCTTTTAAAAGTAGCTCCAATTCGTGAATGCTCAAGGCTCACAACAGCACCTCCTTCGCTATCCAGTCCTTAGCCATACCAGAAATGGGAAAGAGCTCCTGTTCTGAACATTTCAGAATCCAATATAATACATGTCAAAACACATCCCCAGCCAAAAACGCCCCTCCAACTGGTTAAGAGTAACAGAACAGAAGTTATGAGACATGAGGGAACTCTGACCACTTTAGGTGTGTTTGGAACAGTCTAGAGAAAATGCTTACTGAAAGACGCACGGCAGGCTGATAGGGAAACAGGGACCAGACAGAACTGCGGCAACAAGAAACTCTTTGTCCTGTCTGGAAGTGTTAACAGCAAACACAGCTGAGAGGAACAGAGAGCCTCATATACAACGCAAGGCAAAAGGTATATCCAAGACCAAGACAGAAAATTCAAGAGCTCTCAGCGCGGCACGTAGCTACCAACAGTGCACCGCACAGGAGCAATGCAGCAGAAATCATGTCAGACTAACACCACAGAAGGAAGTCATGCTGAAAAACTATTACATGCAGATAAAAAGATGACCTTTTCGCATTCATTTAGAACACAAATTTGTGCTATTACTTACACATTTCAAAGTCATCATCACTGCTTGATGAAAAGTACAGGGCAAGGCTGAAAAAAAAAGTGGAATATCATTGAGAACATCAGGTCAACAGCAAGCAGCCCTGCATCGCTGGTGCCCTGAAATACCAGGTCCATAATGGAAACACACCAAACCTACACTGGAAAAAACAGTGAACATCTCCATCAGGCTGCCAAGTTTAAAACATTAAAACTTGTATATTTATGTTTGTATCAATATGTTCGATATTCAAATAATGATCAATTGCTGTCGAAATCGTGTCGGAACCATTGGGTGACACGAGCTCAGGACATTATTACCGGTTTAAGTTCAGATTGGGTAACGGGTCTCTAAAGGGACAGAAAGGTCATCAGAGAACACGGAACAGAATTAAGCGTGAAACCTCTGAACACACACAAAGGAGAAACGTTAATTTCGTATAAAGCGCACTTTAATGTGGTTGCCACGAATATTTAGTCACTACAGTAGTTTGTCATTTAATAAAGGTATTTTAAAACTGGACTGCAATTGCCATGCAAATGTAGACGCAAGCTGCAGTGCTGTTTGACCAAATGTCTTGAATCATTTTCTGACAAAAAACAAGAACTAAGAACCTGAAAATACACAACGCGGCTGCTTAAAAACATTTCGATGGCTTCTTTCAATTACGTTAAAGTTACTTACACCTTAAAAACTCTGTGCAACGTGCTCGCACCTACCGATTTTCATACAACGCACGGTCTAAGCCGCTATTAGCAGCAATAACCCAAGGCAATTAATCGAGTATGGCGAGTACTTTCGGGTATGGCGAGTATTTTCGCAGGGCAGGGGCAGACGCGTTATCAGGACACGCGGCCGCTACCACGGAGCGCCGCGCACCGGGCTCCCCCCTGCCCCCGGCCCCCAAACCCCCCGACGGCGGTGCAGGCGGACGCCCCCCGCTCACCTGCCGCAGGGGGAGCGGCGGCCCCGGCCCGACCGCAGCGGGGTGGCGGAGGACACGGAGCGGCCCCCCCGGTCCCCCCTGCCCGCGGGCTCCGCCATGGCGCCGGCCCGGCCCGCGGCCGCTTCCCTTCCGGGGCACGGCGCCCGGCCGCATGCGCGCCGCCAGCCCCGGCCCAGCGCCGGGCTCCCCCTCCCGGCCCCGGCTGCTGCTGCAGGCTGGGGCTGCGGCCCTCGTCCCGGCCTCGTCGGGGTTCGGCGGGGTGGTGCCGGTCACCGCGGACCTTGTCATTTACCCGCGGGCCGGGCCCTGCAGCGTGAGCAGAGATAGAGGCACGCCCTGAAAAGAGAAGAGCTGCTGCATGGGGCCAGAACGCTTCACGAATACATACACAGCCCTTCAGAGCTTCCCTACTGCTGGGTTGAGTCTAACACTGCGGCGATGAAAGTATCTACACTTACCTGGAATTACTTCTGCTGAAATAGTAGCATTAACAAAACTGCAGAAATGAACGTCAAAGGCCAGAAACCCAGGACACTTTCCTGACAGCAGCACAGAAAGGGTAGCAGAAAATGCTAAACGCTGGTCAAATGAGTCAAACTGGCAAACCAAAGCTTTATTTTTTGTTTAAAGTCTTTGCTACAGTACCTAGGACTGCGCCTCTATACATAATTAAACATCATTCCTGAAAGATCTGTATTTGGCACCAGTTTGTGTTTACCTCAAACACTTGTGGGGAAGATTAATTTCAAATTGAATTTGGTTTTCAAACTGAACAGGAGCTGCCATCATGAAGCCAATTAGCTGAGTTATTGGAGAAGCTTAAAAACAAAACAAAAAACCCGAAGTCCTTATCTAAACCAACACATTACAGAGAGCTCCAAAACAGAGGTCAAACATTAAAAGGCTGATATAGGCTCAAGTGGTTTATAAAACCTATAAAAAAAGACTACACCAGCAAATATGCCCTTTCAGTCCGCACAGTTTAGAATTCAACGCAGGGAGCAACACTCGCTAGCTGGAAATCTTGTCATGGGAGAACCACACGTATACCAACAGGAGTACCCCAAAATCAAACGTTAAAAAGCTCCAATTCCCAATCCGCATAAGAGGAGAGATTCATCAGCAGATTGAATCAATCCCTGAAATCAGAACTGGTTGGGCAGTTCAAGCTTCCCCACCAATCACTACATCTCTCATACATACAGGTTCACATGTACACGGCTCAATCCCATTCAAATTCCTCATGGAATAAAAGGATCCCAGGCTCTATAGAGTCTTTCCCTATCATGCAAGAAGTAAGTCTGGCTGTGCTCTAATCACCATCATGTATCACTTCAGCCACAGAGTACCAGGCAGGTTAAGTAGAAATGCACAGTTTTTAGCTCATCATCTCTGCAGAAGTGTTTGAGAGGCTCAGTTCCTGGAGAGTTCTGGGTGGGCGTACAGACAGTCTCTTCATGCAGATTCACTGGCCTCTACTGGCTTGATCATGTGGTCTGGTTTGTTGCCGGCAGCATAGTGATCCCACATCTGAAGATAAAGCCGCTCCAGGTCCATTGTGTACTGCTTGGTGTTGAACAAAGGACTCGATATTCTCTGCTTCCAGACTTTGCCACGTATTTTTTTCAGGCTACAAAAAGCGTTAAAGCCAGTCATGAGCAGTTTCAAACACTATTTTTAAATCTAGTTCAGCAAACCCAGAACTGCCAGTACAACTGTTTCAAAAATACCTACTCTCCAACCTCCCCCAGGTTCACACCGCCCTTTCACCCCCTCATTGCCTCTGATACATACCGGCATTACCACTTCAAAAGAGCTGCGACATTAATAGATCAACTTGTCGTGTTATCTATACTGCAGGAACTTTTTACTGCACAATTTTAACTTTAAAAGACAAACTGACTGATCTTCAGACTGCCTAATCTTCCATTTAAAAAGAACAATAAGTGAACTCTTGCACTTTTTATCAGGTAAGAGCCCGCACTTGAGCAATTTCTTCAGAGTAGGCAGCACTGTTACTCAGCCTAATTGGAGCACTACTGAATTTACTGTAACAGCAGAAGCAGAGTTAACTGCACAACAAGAGACCTCTAGATGAGAATTGCTTTGTTATTTTAAACATTAAAGTACCTGCAAGATTATGAATAAGGCTCAGCACTGTGCCCAGCGACAGCGCTATTCCTGCTGTTGCCACGTTACATGGTACAAGCTTACTTACTATTCCAGATCAGTTCCCAGTTTCACAGCAATATCTTCATATTCCTGCCTACTTTTTGCAATGAGCTCAAGACAACCAAGGCAGGTAAGCTGGGAGGCAGCAACTCGGGATGCGAGCGTTTCACCTGTAAAAACAAACAATCAAACAAGATAATCAGCTTATCAGCTAACACACTACTGAGTAAGAAGTTACCTTCCTTCTGCATCCACAAGTGGAAATGAGAAAACCTGCCAGGCAGCTAGCTGTTACAGTTACAGCAACAATCACGACCAAATTATCCGCTGTCTGGGTTCCCCATCGCATTACCTGGCATAGTGACCATAGGAGTCCCAGCCCACAGCACATCCATCCCAGTCGTGTGCCCGTTGCAAAGCGGAGTGTCTAGACAAACATCAGCCAATTGTCCCCTCCTCACATGTTCTTCTTTGGGGGCAACAGGAGAAAAGATGATTCGGTTTTGGGAAAGACCCAAGTTCTGTGCGTACTGCTGAATATTGGGTTCTCCTACAGCTGGGAAACGTAGCAGCCACAGCACACTGTTTGGAACTCTTTTTAGGATCTGTAAACATAATCAAAATACAAACAGTTCTGTCAGAAACCTTTCTTTTTTTTTTGGGTAATGGCAATAAATTGCCACATATCAAGAGGAGACACAATCATTCAGCATTTGAGTCTTCTGAGATAAAAGAGCAAGGAACAAACAGATTACAGTTTGTAGCGGAACGGTATTCTATTCCGAATACTGCTGAACAATACAGCAACTCTGAGCAGGACTTCACAAAGCAGTACTTGAAGAGTAAGTCTTGAAATTGGTGATACCGTTTATCCATAGGATCACACTCTGGAATATAAAATAATACCCCTCGAACTCTCTGCAATGCATTTCCACGCTCAGATCTATCAATGTACCAATTGCCAAGGCCAGCTCTAGCTTCAGCGTGCAGGCTAGAAAAGACGAGGCTTACTTCTCCATGGAGTACCAGCGCACTTAAGCTGTACAAGATTTGATTCTCAATGACTAGAAGCACAGATGTGATTTTAAATCAAACAAAAATATCTGTATTGTATTAATGCCAAGCCCTGTAGTGTGAGCACCGTAAGGATTCAAATGGCTCAAGGTCAGCATTCTCCACAGAACAGCTGAACTTTTCACTTGCATGACATTTCTCTTGATTTAACAGTAGGACTGCTGTGATCCAGAGGTCCAACCTCAGTCTTCATATCAGACACGCAGACACTTACGTTAGCCCACATCTGTAAAGTGGAAGGGTCAATCTTATACAGCTGATTAAAGTTGCAGTATACAACAGCATCCTCTGGTAAGCCGTACTGAGAACGGGTGGTAACAATTATAGTTCGTGGAACTTCTTCTCCAGTTGCTGCTTTGTTGTTAATCTAAATGGGAAAAGAAAAAAGGCTTCTTGAACACTGCAATCACAAGAAACAAGCTTATGCCCTATGGAATGTTCCCGAGGCACAGTGCAACGTGCTGGCCTCGTTAACTTACTTAAAGCAAATCTTTGGCTTCTTCTATGAAAACAAAATTGTCTACTTACCCAGAACAAGAATTTAACTGGCACATGTAACATGCGTGTGACTGCCATGATGTTGCAACCACCCAGTAATAAAACGCTTGGCATTCTCATGCCCTGGCTATGTCTCTCTGAAATTCCAAGTAATTGTAAAGAACCAGCATATAAAGAGGCATTACACATGGACTCTTCCCCTCCTTAAGGTCCCTTCACTGCCTTGAGACTAAAAATGAAATTGAGACTTCAAGGAAGAAGAAAACAGTATTTAAGAAGCAAAAGGTTTTTTTTGTTGTTGTTTTTGTTTTGTTTTTTTAATAAAAGACAATAGGCACAATAGAACAGATAGAAAAAAGACAATTAAGTAAAAGATGCAGGCATATATCTAACTGTGCGACTGTAAGGAACTGGCTGACAAGGAAACAACCAAGTCCTTTTGACTTAGTTCTGATTAGCCAGGACGGATGAAAGGTGTATTTTACCACAAAAACATAGGAGTCACATTTCAGCTGTACGCTTATATAGAACACGTGACTGCACTAGGAAGCCCATAGCTCGTTCCTTCCTGTACCAAAAGACTACACTGAAGGAAATGTCAATTTTTTATTTTTTTGTTTAAAAGGAAGAACCGCTCTACAAGGGAAGAAATTTAACAAAAATAACAACTGTCACTCTCACTCAAATCCACGGAGCTGTAAGCACACAGGTGGTGGCATAGTGCACAGTTGAGAACGATATAAAAAGGAGCTGAACAAGCATTGCTGAAATACAACGAAATAACTTGGCCTGTATAACCAAACAAAATCTTTTGATAGGAAAAACAAAACTGAACAACAGCTTGTAAACACCCTTTAAGCTGAAGGGAATGATCACGTCTTGCCTTCAGATTCTAAATAACTGACAATCTTTTCTATGCAACAAAATTAAATTTCTTTGGACTTTAGATACCTGTTGATATAACCCCTCTATCTCTGTGGAAAGATCATCTTCCAGAACATCTGTGGCTTACAACACTTCTGGAATTTCCTTCAGTACGAGAACTAAAGGAATCAACATGACGGAAGACAGGCATTTGCTTGGAGGTTTTTGTCCCTCCTTATGTTAAAATACACAGATGGTATTATAAACCCCAAGAGGAATGTCTTGAAGTGCCTCACCTGAGTAGTTGCTAGTCCATTACTAATGTTGAATCCATTGATAGTTATCTGAATTTGTCCACGATTAATCATCTCAATCACAGCTTCTGCAATTGTATTCATAGGAATGACTGGCATACTGAGGGCAGCGTTGCTGTCTGCATTGTCTCCACTATCAGGACACTTCATCTATGAAAAAAAATCCCTTAAGCATCAGAGAAAGCAATAGCTTCAAGTATCTAAGATGGAACACAAAGGCCTAGCTCTCACCTTAACAATCTTGACATCAGGGAGGCTGTCAAGGAAAGCCTTCAAGTCAATACCATTCAAAACAATTCTGTTATCATAAATGTGACCATTGGACTTGAAATCAATGACCGCTTTTTTCTGTTGAAAACAAAAAACAAAATGCCAACAGTTACAAGATCCTTTACCAAATATGTACTAAGAGCCATTTTATCTCAACAGCTGACAGAAAACAACAGCTATCAACACCAGCTTTTCTTGCCCTCTCTACTTCCCTATGTACCTTCAGATGGGGGAACATGTTGGCATGGTCTCCAATAAAGAAAGTGTTTGGCATGTAAGCTAGTTTCTCTGAATACTGCTCAGCCACCTCAACTGGAGAAGTTTCTTTATCCGTAATGATGTAATCCATGAACAGTGCCCCACTGGTTCCAGGATACCCTAACCACATTGCCTAAAGAAAATAAACAAGAAAGCAAGACTTCAGTCCCAGGTGCATTTGCAAAATAAAGCAAGTTAAAATCAACACATGCTAAGTTTTCCACCTAAACATTCAAGTTACTTCTTGTGCTTTATCAACTTAAGAGCAACCACTAATCCCAAACTTTCAGAACTGAGATAGCGAACAGGCAGAAGATACTCTAAAATTGATTACCCAAGCAAAAGACTTCTGATCAAAGTACCCAACCATGCATAGCTTTAACCAGAGTATAACTACCAGTGACTGCAGCTTCTGTTAGCTGAGACGTCTGTAACCTAGAACAACTCCAATTCAGGCTTTTCCTATTCTTTCCATAGCTGCTTTAGAAAAAACATAGTCAAAAAATAACCCTGACCTTAATTCTCACTTATTCGGACTAGATAGATATCACTAAGCTTGAAGAAATTATAGCTCACATCTCAACACATTTTTGCAAATGCTTCAGATACCCTTTTCCTTGTTTTCACCGATACAAGAAAGCAGTGAACGGGAACCTTACAGAGTTCGAGTTCTCTTTCAGGACAGAGTAAACTGCACGTGAAGCACGGGAAAAAAACAAATTACAGCACTTCAGCAGAAACAATCCTGTTTGTCTCATATCTGCTAATCCTCAAGAAGTCTCTCTCCTTTAATAACATTATATCCAAATTACTAATATTCAAGAGGTCTAGCTAAGAATTTTATCCTAACTAAAAGAACACTTTCAACTAGAAAACAGTCTGTGATCGACTCTAACTCCCCACTTCTGGGATAAGATAATACCACTCCTTTACACTTGAGAGACATCTCTTGGTATTGCCACGTTCACTGTTGGAATCCTTGTTGGAACTGTGGTGGTTAGCAAGCTACTTAAGACCATCCAGAAGTCCATCCCACAGCCCCTGGGAGGGATGAATACCTGCCTTTGTTAACATTCAATTCAACATTAACATTCAACTTGACATCAAAATATTAACATTTTTCAGGGAAACAAAGAAGTGAAGAAAGAGTATAAAGGTTGCACCTCTGCATTCACTTTGTAGAGAACATGGAAACAGGGTAGATGCTGTGATATTCTCTCATTGTGATCACAATTAACAAAGCTTCCGTCTGACCTCTTCTAAATTGTACTTGCATTATTACACACTGAAGAGTCCCCAGATATCTGACACTGATCTAACATGAGCTTTCTCTTTTTTTTCCACTCTGCCAGTGAGGAGAGAAATAAAGGAAGAAAAAAAAAGAGAAACACTCCTCCTACTAAGGACTGGTGTTTGGCTTTTTTTGGAGATACAACCCTTTTCAACTTAGTTACCTGAATAGGTGCTGGTCTCAAAGCAAATAATTCATTTCGGGCTCCTTTGGTGTAGCCATTCATGTTAATGAGAATGTGTATCCCATCCTGATGGATGCGGTCTGCTGCTTTTCCATTACATGGTATCTGAAGAACAAATAAATCAAACTTATTTGTGCTTTCAGTAACAAATGCAATTATTCATTGGTGTACCAAAAGATAAATGTCACATGCATAATTTGGTGAGAGCTAAGTTTTGTGACTCGTGGTTTTACAGAGGCATAAATCCTCAACTCATTCTAAAAAAAAACAAAACAACAAAAAAAACCTGTTGTAACAAGGCAAAACATGATTTTGCTATAGACAGACAACAAACAGGAAAACCTCAGCTCTGCCAAACCCATCTCAAAAATGATCCTGCTAACATCAACGTAGCATTTTTACTTATGAGGGCAGATTCTGAACAACATGAAGCATTTAAAAACTCTGTACAGGCTTTATCCATCATCTGATTTATATATATTATTCCATACACACAAATCCCAAGTTGCTTTAGGTTCTTGTCAGTTATCTTGAGATAAAGTAACAACTTCTGTGTATACTGAAATCCCTACCACATTTTTCACAAAAACAAAACAAAAAAACAGATACAAGCTTTTGATACAGGGGGAAAAAAAAAAATCCCTCCATCAAGCAAGCCTCTGCCCCACTTCACTTGGGTAAAGTAACCTTAAGCAAGCTTAAATATATTTGCAGTTGTGGTGTCTTGACTTAGCCGTGACGTCCAGGTATCACCATTATCTTAAGACCTAATGTAAAAGCCACTCAATATTGTTTAATATTTATTTTTAATAAGATCACAGAGGTGACACGACAGCCACTGTATCCCAGGTTAGGCATAACACTGATACATCTACAAACCCCCAAATTCTTAAAACTAGTGTTGGCATAGTTCAACAAGTCCTTGCCGCTAAAATCTTAACCTATAGGCTGATCTCTCTTCCTTTTGGTTTGCTAAGAGCCTCAGAAAGCGCACCTGAGATAAGTCAATGAAGTGATTTGCTTCAGCCATCACCTTTACACGGAAGTTTGTACCATCATCAGGACTCAGGGCATAACAGAATACCTAGAAGAGAAGGCACCACAAATTGAGTACCTGCAATAATTTATACCTTTGCTATAGAGCTCTTATTGCTAAGTTATTTCGCAACAAAATAATTTTGCTATAAACATATGATACTGCATTTTTTAATTACGTAATTAAAATTGTATCTAGTTCCAGACGAAGTACATTGTATCTGTGTGGCAGTTACCAGTTGAAAAAGAAGAAAAAAAAGGCATTGAGCACATTAGCACCAGGCCCCAGAGCTGCCTAGTTCTGGGACAAGTACAATGCACTACATCTTGCATGAACAAAGATAAAAAGTTCTCATCAATGCCACGTTAAGCATTTTTAACAAATGACTCTGAGTGTTTAATTCTGTAAAAATGCCTTTTACAAGACACCTCTGAATTTGTAACCAGTGAGAATCATGTAATTATGACCCAGTCTGAACAGGTCAGTTAAGCTGTGGGAAAGCTTTTTAACAGATTCTTTAAAAAGTGACTAGTCCTCTCCATTTAAGAAACTGCAAGGGTATCCGAGAAACTCAGAATCTTTAACCTTAACTCTTTAGCTAACTGAGCACAGATAAACTATAGACAAAACAGAACCAACATGCAGAGAATTGGTTACCTTGAAGGACAAAAGCATGGTTTTAGTAAGAGAGTAGATTAACTTTTATTCATTATATTAAGGTCTGCAGAGCTTTATCAATCTAGAACAAGAAAGGCTGCTCTCAGGCTAATTGAAGGGGAAGTGGTACATTCCCTCCACCCCACAGATAACTCAGACCGCTCATTTGATTGTTTCATGAAAGAAAACTGCTTCTTAGTGACACTTCTGATAAATCAAGCATGTGGCTTCATCACAAGGATCTCAGACTACAAAGACTGTGTGACCACGAGAAAGTTGAGAGGACGCAGGGAAGAGGGAAAAAAAAGAAGAGAAAAAATAAGGCTTGTAAAGGGCTTGTTTTGTGTTTTGCGCAATGCAGAGTAAACACACAATGGATGCGTGTCTGTAAGTCTGAAGTAACAAGGCAGTAACTTGATGTTGAAACACATCTATTAAAAGAACAGTAGATGAAGCTTAAATAAGAAGAAAAAAATATTTTCCCATGATCTTTGAATCCTACTTGCAGTAATTCTAAGAACAGGTAATTCCTACCTTCTAAATAACACATTGTACTGATAACAAGAAGAATTCTTAGGCTGCAGAACTCTCCCATCCCATAAAAAAGATCACTAACCAGCACACACTAGCAACAGAAGATTTGCCCTTCCCTGATTTATCTGCCTGCACCAAGGAAAAGAAAGTGCCTATTACAGCTGTATTTTAAAAGCTTCAGCATTTAGATTTTTACCTCAAATTTGTCTGGGTTATGCATGCCTGGGATTGACTGCATTAAGTGTGATGTTGGATGGTTTCCGAAATCAGAGCTCACATAGCCAATACGAAGTCGACCTTCGCTGGCCTTCAGATCCTTCGGATGCTCATATGGTGGCTTGTGAAGAACATTAATCTGTCAAGAAAATGTAACACAAATGTTTATAAACCCAGGATCGAAACCCAAACGCTAAACATAGACAAAAAAAAAAACAAGATTTTTTAGAATTAGCCCTATCCAGCATTTAAGTGGGCTATGAGCATCTGCTATTTCAAACCTGCACTACGTATATTCCACTGCAGCCAAGTGCAATTTTCACAAGCTAGGTTACAAGATGACATGTGCCTACGTTTAGACAAATAAAGACAGACATGACTGCTGAAAATTATTAGCATTTCTGCCTTTCTACCCTCTGCGCATTCTGAAGTATTCCATCCCTGATTATAAGCAGTGCTGCAGAACAGAATTCCCATAAATATCACAGCAAGCTTTCTGTTCTTTTTTTATGCTCACCGTCTTTCCCAGGCATCAGCTTGGAACCCCTATCTCTGGAATGATTATGAGGCTGCAGAGACCCTAAATTCAAGTCGGTTAGAAGTACATTATCTTCTAAAGTTTCATATCCATACAATCTCTCGTGCTAACTAGACCCTTCCACTGGCTGACAGAGCATTTTCAATTATAACTGGCAACCTGCTCACGTAGTCTGTTCCAACATTCACAACTGCCAACAGCTGGGACCCTCTGATTCAAAGGGAAAACAAGCTACGTTATTTTAGTCAAAGAATTTGCCATCAACTGCAACAACACTCTTGGCAGCTTGAGGTGCTGTGCAGTTTTGTGGAAATAGCACAGTTAAGTTGTTACAAGAAAAGAAGACATGTTCAATGAATGAAACTTTGGAAGAAAATATGTTACTGTACACAAAGTACCCCAGAGCAGAATAACAAGTGAAAAATCTAATACTTCCTGTTGAGCTACATCGACCCTGTAAGACTGCTGCCACCATGAAGGCAAGTACATTTGGAAATCCCAGAGCCAAGCAAACACAAAGCTTGCGTGTTCCAGTGAGGAACGTATGAAGCAAGGTCAGGGACCAAGAACTATAGATGGACAGGAGCAGATCTCAGGAAATACTCAGGAAATACTACCACACAGCTGCCTGGATCTATTTTACTGTTAGGGAAACAATCATTTACTCACTCTGCATCTCCACAGGTCAGTGACTAGTAAGCCTTACAAAGGCTCACAGTAACTATGTGAGTACTAGATTTTTGATAAGAACAGACAAAAGTACTGCAGTCACAGCAGGCCTTTATAAAACCTCCTACCTTGTCCAAGCACAGATTTCCATGTCTCTCGGCAATAGCCTTCCTAAAACTGTGAGAAAGGGGATACAGCATGCTGTGATGAGGGTGGACTGAAGGCAGTCTGTTTTTCTCTAGCTGATCAGCCACAATGCTAACCAGCTTCTTCATTCTTTCATCATAATCTGTCCAGTCACAGACAATCTAGAAAAGGTCAAATTAAAAAAGATTATTTCAAGAAGCTGAGACCAATGCTTCTCCCAAAAATGGAAGCAAAACCTTCAGTAATTACACTTGATAACTGTACAGACTTCTGATTTAAGACTTGTTTACTCTTTCACTATGCTTCTGTAGTCTTCGGTTGAGGTGACCAAGCTTTGTATTTGATACAGAGGAGTCTTGAGAATTACAACCCATGTCCCCCCCTTCTCACCTGCAAACAGTGGGCTAAGTTACAGTAGGCATCAGGGAAGTCAGGTTTCAGTTTCAGAGCAGTGCGGTAGGAGGCAATGGCTTCTGGTATATTCCCTGAATCCTGTAAAGACAAAGGAATGAGTCAGGTACCAACATATTCAGGGTAAGTACCCACAATGCTCCACCGTAGTCTAAGAGTGATTCATTCCCAGGTGTTACCTTGTGAATAGATGCCAGGTTGCTATGGGCATCAGCAAAAGCTGGGTTTATCTGAATGGCACGGGTATAGCACTGTAGAGCTCCTTGAACATCCTGCATTTCCTTCAAAGTATTTCCCATATTAGAATAAGCATCTGCAAACGTGGGGCTGATTCTGAGAAATTGAGATAACATACGTTATGAACAATAAAAGCTTCTCCTCCACTGAGGAAACATACTCATAGCCTCGCTTTCAGGTTTGCAAAGCAACTATCTGAATTTAAATACGCTACTGTAAGCCACATCCTGTACAGATCTATGGCACTTTCCTGCTATGGAACACTGGGACTATTACAAGTAGTATCCATTTACCTAATAGCCTCTTTGTAATGCATCAGAGCTTCCTGTAACTTTCCTTGCTGTTGCAGAACACTTGCTAAATTTGAATGTGCAGCAGCAAACTCTGGAAACACCTGGAGGGGGAAAAAAATAAAAGCATAATCAGTCTCTCAAATCCCCAAATCCTACCACATAACAGAGGAAATTCCTGTGCATTTCTTACTTCATTTTAAGACTCAGGTCTCTGAGCAGAACTTCCTCTGCTTATGATTAAGAGATGGAAAAAAAAAAAAAACACCTAAAAACCGCATGTCATATTACTTGTTCTCAGCTTTAATTCCCCACCTCCCAATAACATTCAACTGTACCTCAAGAGCCTTCCGGTACAGGCGGACAGCTTCCTCGATGTTCCCCTGCTCCCGTTTGATGTTTGCTAGATTGTTGAGAGAATCTGCATGAGTGGGACAAAGTCGAAGAGCTGTATTGTAGCATTCTTCTGCTTCAGCCACCTTTGAAGGAAGAAAAAAAAAGAGTAAAAAAGTAATGTTGATAGAGTAAAATTTCTTGTAACAGCATTGTTTCCAAGAAGTTATTATACAATCACTTTAACAGTTTCAAGGTGGATATTTCCTGGATATTATCCCGGTAGATATTAAATAACTTTAAAAAAAAATAAGGCAAAAAAAAAGCACTCCTTACACTGCCTTTCTCCTTCAAGGCATTGGCCAAGTTACAATAGGCATCAGGGAAGTGAGGCTGTAGTTCAATAGCCCTCCGGTAGGTGTCTATTGCTAGGTCTATCAGTCCTTGCTCATAATACACACAAGCAAGGTTGCCGTGCACAACTGCATGATTTGGACTCAAACTCAAGGCTCGTAGATAAGCTGCTACAGCTCTGTAACAAGAAAGAGAAGGTAAACAATCATTCGCAGAGCAGCAGTCATGTTTATCTTATCATAAAAACATACACAAAGAAAACCTTCAAGGGATAGGTACCACCACACACACGTAACCCACGCCCCTGTTCTGTAAGATGTTACTGGAAGCACAGAAAAGTACTGCCTGGATCAAAAAGGAATAAATCATTATGCATGGCATTTTAAAACTACGCTCCATTTTGTAATGACTGGCAGGCTAGAAGACAGACTTTGTTCTTTTCACTTAAACAACCTGAGATGCAAAACTGTGTTAATAATCAGCATTCACTGCTCCACACGAGATAGCTACTGTCTGAAACAGACTTCAGCTGAAGAAATGTGCAGTACTCCTGCTCAGAACTATTTTAGTATGGCTCGTATTACTAGAACATTTGTGACAGTGCCAGACCTTTTCTTCATTTGCAACATTAAAGTTTTATTCAAAAATATTCTTCAATTATTTAATCTGTAGAGGAACATGAAAGGCAAGAATTTCATGCCGTTACAATGCTCTTTCGGAGTAGTCCAAGGCACTGGTCGCATACTTTTCCCAGGCTGCTACTCCTGTTACAAACCAGTTACCAGAAATCACAACCAAATCAACAGATGCAATACTGTACACTGCATAGAAACAACACTGCCTGGATCTTCTTCCAGATACAAAAGTAAGATTCATTGAACAGATTAGAGGTCTCGAAACAAGTTAGTCCAAATGACAGCAAATGTACGACTACAGCCACGTGCAATAACAGGATGTGGACACAAGAAGTACAGAATATTCAGCCAGATGCTAAACTGGAATTCATCATTTTAGCTTGTGCTACACAAAGGGAAGTTTTAGATACACCTGTAGATCAGAGGTCTAGAAACATAATGAAAACGACAGTTCCTTGCCTTTCTCATATACCTTCTCCTCACCCTTCTCCTGACTTAATTTCAAATCTATTTTTGTCTACACCTTCAGTAGTAAAATGTTAAAAATGAGAACTAAGTCCAGGAAAGTAACAAAGGGATACATTCCACAGGATGTATTTATTTTTAATTCCACTATCCAGTTTTCCAAAGTCATTTACTTTCTCAGCTCCTGGCACACGTTTTCACTATGTCTGCCTAAAGAGATTTTACCTCAGGAGCCTAATTTATCTCGGTATGTCTGACACTTCATACGTATGATATGTACACCACTGACTGAGTGGTTCTACTTATCTGCTTACCTGTCAAATATCCTTGCTTCCTTCAGGACATTTCCCAGATTGATATAAGCATCCAAAAAGTTTGGGTCAAGCGTTACAGCCTGGAAGTATTTTTAAAGTTTGGAGCATTAGCACAAAAGCTTTCTCTATGATATCTAAAGTTAATTTCTGTATATATATATACACACACACGATTTATTTTTAAAGTCTGTCAAACTTAGTCTGTAAGCGTCTAAGACTATCAACAACCTAGTAAAGAAAACTGAAGTTTTACAAATCAATCATAGAACACTGAAGTTACTTATCTGAAGAAGGGACAAAATATACTACCTTCAGATCGTTCATTTGCTTACCTAAGCCATGACCTAGTTCCCTCCAAATTCATGCGTATTAGAATAGATAGCAACTGACATCAGTTGTGACTACTGCAGAATAAAATGTTAAACATTTATTTCATATTAGGTTGATCATACTCAAGTCTCCTGCCCACCCTTGCTATGCTGTTATTTATTTTTAGGGAAGAAAAACCTTAAAAACAAAAACCCCCAAAAATGATCTACATCCTTTATCTACCGCAAAATGAGACCTGTTTTTAAAATTTAGGAAATAGATGCTAAGGGAAAAATAGAGCCAATTTCACAGGAGCAAGAAGAAAGCAAATCCATCGTGTGTATAGGGGGAAAAAAAAAACCTGTAGCCATTTTACTAACACAAAACCATTTTCCCTCTGCAGTAATAAACTACAGATGTGTATTTGGAAAGCCACACTCTTACAGGCTTTCCCACGGGAACCATTATTTCCAAATTAAAATACTTGTTAATTATCATTTACTAGACACAGGAACAAAGAAGCAGTTAAAATTAGTTTTGTAGTTCTGAGTCAAAAATACCAGGAAGAAACTGTCCACCACATCTTAAATCTGGTTTTAGGTCATGTTAGAAACTTGAGAGGAATACAAATCGAATTCAGATGTTAACTAAAAGGTATTACAACGATTTAGCTAAGATCTAATGACAAAGACCTAGAAAAGTCTGTAACAATCGTGGTGAAAAATAATCCTGGAGAAGAATGAGTGTCACTTAAAACTGTTCTCCTGTTACTCATAGGAAAGTTAAGAACACCTGAAATAAAAACTGCTACAAAAAATGGTTTTAAGCAGAATTGTTTCTCCTTTTTACATACGAAAAAACCACAACACATAAAACGTTATTCCCAAACTATACTTGTAAAAATTCTATTCTGGTAAAGGACTGTAAAACAACTTAATGAATTTCTTATCTTTGACATGTGTGTGAAGTCCTTAGGGCAATTCTAAACATATCTCTTTAGTGGCATACAGGCAGTCTGAAACATCAGGAAGTAAACAAATTATTAACACAGGACGTCAACAGGATTATAAGAAATTCTGCTGATCAAAATATGTTTACCACCTACCAAAGTACTCGTCCATAAGCAGACAATTAATTGCCTGTGCATTACAATGTAGCAGTGAAGCTGACTGGCTTAGACAGTTACCTTTTCAAAGTGATGAATCGCAAGCCAGATTTCTCCTTGGGCATTGAAAACACAGCCAAGATTACTCCATGCCACTGCAAAGTTTGGTTGAGTCTCAATTGCTTTTAAGTAACAGGCCTTGGAACAGTTAAAGAAGAGAGATACAAGGGAAGGGGAATATTTGTAAAAAGAAAAAAATGAGAGAAAACAATTGTTAGTATGCCTTCTCTAACCAGCCAAAAGTGACCCTGCAGTATAGGCTAGCTTGCGCCAAAACTAATGCGCTGCAAACTGCTGTTGATCCTGCGCCAGCGCAAACCAAAACCCAGGTGCAAGCCCACCATTTTTCAGTTATGCTGATAACAAGTTAACATGCCTTTAAACACCAGGTCAGCGCAGAAATCATCTTCAAAATAATTTACTTAGTTCAGAGCAAGTATCCGCCTCTCTCGATGTGCGTAAAAACAAAAAACTACTATGCAAAAACTACTTAGCTATGAAATAAAACTATTAAATCGTGACGTACCCTGAACAGGATAGAAATCACTCTGAAAATCAGAAAGGCTACTGAAAAAGATGTAGCTGATCTTCAGTTTCAGTCGTCCTTGCTAAGTGAGATGGCACACCCCACCCCAGGTTCTCCGAAGACATTCAATGAGCTACAGCTCCAAAACCTCAAATGACAGGATTGCATGAAGGTTTAGGTCCCTGTAATGCAAGCGCGAGAAGTCGCTGCGCATCCTAACCAGCACGGCGCCACGCTATCGCTGCGAACTGCTTTGCTATATTCATTGCCCTAGGTGCAGCGAACGGCCAACCAGAATCATTAATCTACCAGACAGGCCCACACAAAAACTTGCACGTTAAATTTGATGTCTGGAGTCTAAAAGCGTTACAACCCAATTGTGTCCAAAAGGCCAGCGCCTGGAGCTTGGGCAGGCACCCAACCCGAGATTAATCATCCAGTCAACCGTTCGCGAGGGCTTAATCGCACGCATTGCGCGTTACCGCTGCGCAGCCTTTGCGCTACTGCAGGATCACAGCGCATCATCAGAAGAGCAGAACGCTGCAATCCAAACAAAGAAGAAAAAAGGAAAAAAATGAACAACCAGAAGAGTTAGAAGCTTTTACTATTAACTATCTCCAATTACTTCTTTAAAAAATATTTTAATTTACTTTTACTTTAATTCTTTGAAAGAATTTGTGGCTACTAGTATAAAACATTCTTACATTACTTGCTTGTAATTAAATATTTTAAGCTGTTTCTGAAGCCACAAGACAGAAGATTCAGGCATGGAGGCAAATGGTTTTGCTGTGGCAGTTACAAACCCGTTACCATATTTCTCATCATGTGACTTTTCGGTGCGTTCCTTGCTGGAAGAGGAGGAGGAGGTGTGTGTCTGCCCTAGATCCAGGCCTCGAGCTCCCTTCAGCGAGGCACCTTACGCATGGAATAGGAGGTTTCACCCACCTGAAACCTTCTAAATACAATATCAGTGGTGAAAAACCAAAAACAAGAGAGAAAATAAAACAAGATCATTAGTAAAAGTTCAACAAAGCAATTGCAACTTTTTTGGATATGTCTTAACACATGGGAATGAGGACAATCTGTCTGTAACAAGGGAGACATGCAGAAGGGAGAGGGTTAATCAGGGCAATTGCATACAGCAGGGACTTTTTTTTTTTGGAAGAAAGGCTCTGAAGTATCTACAAAGAAATTAAATTTTAGTTCAAACTGTAAGGAACTTGCTGGCTTGATCTTTCAAATGGACTGATAACCAAAGAAACACATTGCAATTTACTCAAGATGTTTTTCCTCGTTTATTAAGTTCTCACAAAACGGAATAACACTTTCAAACTAGGTGTCTCCAGAGCTCTGAAACAAAGAAGTCAGCAACCTAAGGCAGGCGCAGTGTCTTGGCCTATACCAGTCACACTAAAGCTGCAGTGAAGTGCAATTCATGTTAGCTGTCCGCTTGGTGGGCTGAGAACCAAGTGTCTCAAAGACTGTTCAAACTGTTAGCGCTACGACGGAACATTTTCAACCTGGATCTGACCAAATCGATTACGCTGTCCTAGGATGGTACGCGCATCCAAGTTGTTAGGAGAAATCCAAAACAATAATCAACTTTGAACCTAGGCTCCCCTTACCCCACAAAGACCCTAACCCTCCCCGATGGTGCTGCAGCCAAACAGACAGCTACGCTGTTCATACACTCCACTTTTTAGCATGCGCGTGGGGCTTGGAGCGACAGACGTGGAGTCCAGAGTGTTTCTGATTTCTCCACACTCCTCACCCCTGCAGCGCGGACGCGTAAGGTGGCTTGTAACAAGACAATTTCTTTGTGCAATCCAAGTTTTAACATGCCAAGAATTTTAAACTCATCTTGGTGTTCAAATTCGCAGTTTAGGAAACACAAGACTGCTAGAAGCCACCTTTCCACTACAGCAAGTTTTCTTTCGATCAGTTCATTTCCAAACAAACCAGCTTTGTCCTTCTGATTTCTTTATTTTAGGGAGGGGAGAAGGGAAGACATGAAGAAAAGTTATTCGGGGGTTCGCATACTGCAGCTATTGATCATTTACTAGCCTTTCTTCCACTATCAAGGGAAGGGAAAAGTTAAAAAGAATAAAAATCTTTAAAAGCCAGTATTACAAGGTAACATTTGGATAAGTTTCTTCTCCACTTACAAGCCACAAAGGACTTTAGAAGAGCAGCATTTTCAATAGCACCTGCATCGTACAGGGATCTGGAGCTAACCACAGGCTCTCTGCTTGGCACCAGCAGGCAAGCCTCAGATTTGAAGGACTGTTACTTATTTCCAGATAAGAGCATGGTGGAGCCCCTGCCCAATACTTCAGAATGGTATCAGATAGTCTAGTTCAGCAGGAAGGCTTGGTAATGTTCCATTTCTTGACTTAAACCACCTTTTAAACATGGACATGCCATATCTTGCCCTGCAACTACTCTGGGGTGTTTCAGTGCCTTCAGTTTTCAGCAGTTTCTCAGACTGTCTGTAGATCAACGCAGATTTGAAGACTTGGTGCAAAGTTCAAGTTTTCAAAACACTGGCGTTTACATGTATTCTACTCAACACCTACCTTGGCTTCTTCCAAGCGACCCAGGGCTTTGAGCAGGTTCCCCAGGTCACTACGAACACAGTACAAGTCCTGAAAAATCAAAGGCACACCGTCAGCTTCGGGACTTCACAGATGTCCCCAAGGGCTTCTCAGAGGCCCTGCAATGGAACTCCCCAGTCCTCTACAGCTCAGTGTCACTCCCCAGTAAATAAGTTACAAACTTACAACATTTTTTCATGACCTAACCTTACAGCCAACAGATCTGACTGATTTTAGTACTGTAAAAATACAGCAAGAAGAAATTAGGAACCAGTTCATACAATTTCTGTTTGTACAGAGATAGGAAAGAACAGAAAGTTCAAGTGACCTCACAAGCAGCTTATTTTTTTTGCCACATGTTAAGCATTTGAAGCCTCTTTTCTAATCATTGTTTATTTTGGGGGAACAGTTTTATTTTTATTTCTTAAAGCACTACTGCTAACCCGTATTCTTAAATTACACCGTTACCACTATGGCTTTAACCTAGATCTCAGGTTATATATAACGACCTTGCTTCCTGCATCCTCAACACTTTTACCTCCCTGTTTTTCCCCATTAATCCACAAGCCTTGCCACTCAGAATCACAGAATATCCTGAGTTGGAAGGGACCCATAAGGATCAACGAGTCTACTTGCTCTTTTTCGTTCCTTTGTAACCACAGCACTTACTGCTGGGTACTGCAGTTGCAGTCTGTTATAAGACTCTACCAGGCACACTGCTTAACGTGAACCTGAGAAGTTCACACAGGCTGAAGAACGCAGCAAAAGATCCCAAGCTCTTGTTGGACCCATTTTGCATTTGCTTCTGCAAAGGCCAAAGGATGCACACACCAGACCAGTGCTGCATTTTAAGGGTTTTTGACAAAACAGACGCGGGTGATGCAATAGCAGACACCACCATGCTGCGTAGCACTGCATAGACCATTTGAGCACAATGCCAAATGACCAGAAGACAGCAGTCTAACACAATTTTTACTAAAAAATTAGCTCCAAGCAGTTATAACCCAAAATCGGAACAGATGATTTTATAGCAGTCACTTACAGACAGAAGTGACCCAGCACGCAGTACAGCGTGTACTTACAGGGTTGTACTGAAGGGCAGACACGTATGCCTGTACTGCTCCTTCCATATCTCCTGCGGCTACCAGCGCAGCAGCCAGATTAATATATCCGTCAATGAAATCTGGTTTGAGGCGTAGCGCGTGTCTGTAATGTTCGATAGCTTCTTGTAGCTGTCCACGTTCCTTGTACACATTGCCTAGATTCGAGTAGGCTTCGGCCAACAGCGGATTCTGTTTAATAGCCAAAGTGCTGAAGTGAGCAGACCTGGAAAAAATTAAACAAGTTAACAAAACCCCTGACTTTCCGTGTTTGCCTGTTTGCCTGATTATGTAGTCAATATTCACGCTTAAGTACACCAAAGCCACAGCCAATAAATCTGGATTTACAGATTTAGCTCCTGCTAGTTTCAACTATCCTCTCCCCTACTCCTCTGCTAGATTCTATCGAAGAAAGACAACTCAGTCGCGATCGGTGGGCTTCAAGTCTCCTCAGCAGCCTGAGCTCCATGCAGCTGGAGAAAGCATTGCAGATACTCTGTTAAGCCTCTTCCAACACTTGTATGCTACTTTTCTAGGCAATGTTTCACTTGACAGTCTCTTCAACAAACAGGATATAACAGATGTAGAACTCTGTCCTGTCCTCCTCCGTTTTATTATCCCATATCCGAGTAACAACCTCATCTAGAAAGCTACATAGAATAAATCCCAGTTACAAGTTTTTACTTCCCCCACCAGCACACACAGATTTACAGCTGGGACAGTTACAATTCCAAATGCTCGACAGAAAATGCAAGATCAGGAAGAGGCAGGCAGAAAGAGCACAGAGCCAACCTCCACAAGACAGAATCCTTATCTAAGCAATACCATTCTGCTGCAAACAATCACTTTTAGAATGAAAACAAACAAACAAAGCCCACGCTGCAAGTGGAATACAGACTTTTGTTTCCTTGTGCAAATAACTGGCACATACAAGTGTGGCTGATACTCTGACATTAATGCATACAGTATGAGAAAACCAGAGTTACAGCAAGATCTGTTGCTTGTCGCAAAGCTAGCAACTCCCATTTGTATTCCTCTTACCCCGAGGAATTCAAAAAAGCACGTTATTTTTGACGAGTCCTCACTGCTACCACGATGTTAGTCAGTATTTGCAGTCAGAGATAAAGCCAATGGTAGATGAGCATTTTTTCAGTGGCACCCAATACCACTGCAGGCACAAACTCAAAAGAAAACTTGACAGAACCCCTCAGTTCTCCTACCTGTCCAATCTGCGGCACTGGAAGTGAATGGATGATAGTAATAAAAGCACACCGGTATTATCAGGCTCTTGTCTCCAAAGCTGCATGCAGTGTCTCTCTGCTGCTTCAAAGTCTCCTGCCTGATATTCACGATGAGCCAACTCCGCTAACCCTTGGAAGGAAAGCATACGTTTCGTTGGTTCTGGAGAATCACCAAAACATTTAAGGGGGGAAAACAAAAAGTTAGATAACGGAAACAAAACGAAAGGAAACAAAACAAAACAAATGTGAAAATAAAAATTAAAAAAAAAAAAAAGTGTTTAGAACTAAAGGATGAAGATGTCTGGAATTACATAAAACACTTTGGCAAGTGACAGTTTGAGCTCCCAGATCTTCAGGCTCCCACCTACTGCTGTGGTATTTCTAACATTATGCGTACAAACACGTGACTTCATCAGTTAGTATCTGCAAGCACAAATATTCACAGCTATTGCAAGACAGAAGTCAACCACTTCCCAGGAGCCTGAAGAATATTTGAAGGTATTCCGGACATGAGATTTTACTTCGGTTGATAACAGTAGCAGTGAGAGCAACGCAACAATGAATTTCCCTAGCCTCCCCCCAGGTCTGTAACTTTAATGCTTTGTAACATTGAAAGTTCTAAAAAAAATTAACAGGCAAATGAAGGACAGCAGACAAAGACTTCAAAGGACTCGAACAAAAGCAAGCTTTGCTATGCCTGTAGATCGGTATCGTGTGAAAGCCCTTAAAGACAAATGTGTAATGCACAACATTCCTTTAAACCTCTGGACTGTCTGTGTTAGCTACAAGTAACAATTCCTCCATCCAATAAAGCGCTGGCCTGAGAATGGCATCAGAGAGACAAACACAAGCTCCAGGGGCTCCGCTGCTGGCCTACAGAAGGAACCACAAGGAGAGGGTACGGAAAAGCAGTTCCTACTTCGGGAGGCTTAGCTGGAATGGGAGGGACAAAACATTTTTAATATTTAAGATACATTCACAAAGAACAAAATACTTCAGTAAAACCCCACGTTTTAGCTGTAACTCTCTTCACACAGAAGGTTGTTGTTAACTCTTACAATGACAGCTCTGTGTTAGAGCACAGACAACTGCAGCTGGGAAAAAAGCCCTCAACTGTTCACAACTGTTCATCCTAGAGAGTGCCTTCAGCTCCTGCCTTTACAGCACTTAGTCTCGCTATTAAAGCTTTTCTTGCTGCAAGCATCTCTTTATCCTCCCTTCCCAAGTCCAGCATTTCCAGTACTCCGCAGTCACTTCGTGCCATTTCTTCCACACTTCCCTCCTGCACCAGGGAGTTCTGCATTTCTGATGCGATGAAACCAACAAATCCTTCCGAATAAAGGCCAACACCTCAATAACCGAGCACACAGTTCTGCAGTTACGTGCTACAAACATCCTCTGAAGCTACTTTTTATTTTGGGGGGAATTTTTAAAGATAGCAAGACCACCACACGGACGTCAGGTTCAGAGTTATTACCCGCTGTTCATTTTATCAGCTCAGGATTGATGGCAGTTATTTCAACTATTTTCCTGAGTTTCTTCTAGTGCTATCTGGTTTTGAAAATAAAAAATGACGTGACCCAACCGAAGCTGGTTTTCCAGGTAATACTGTCTCTGTGCTATGAAATGAAGGTTCGTTTTAAGCTGGAACCAGCAAAACCACCGACCTGCAGATACCTGAGGCATTGCTAACCAAGCACCTGCAAGCAGGTGAATTCCTGTTTTCTAGGACCCTGCTTCGCAGCTTTCTGAACCACAGACCAAGGGAAAAGCGGACTTGAGTGCCCGGTTAACCTTCAGGGCAACGGACAGACATAGCTGTTACTCAGCCTGGAAGCGGCAGCAGCGCTGTGAAGGCCGCAGGTGGCTGACAGCAGAAGCCCGGCACGCGGCCGTGCGGTTCCTGCTCCCTCCTGCGGCAGCAGCCACAGGCTGGGTGCACCCCGGCGCTGCTCACAGCACAGACACGGCGAGGCTGGACAGAGGAAGCACGTGGCCCACGGGCAAGTCATTTCTCCTTTAAGTATCAATAGTGGGATTAAATTTCAGTGCTAAAGCAAGAAATAAAAAATAGCAAAACCCATCGAGGTTTAGACTGGGAGCCTCGTGAACACTTGGAAAGAAACTTCCAGCTGCTACCTGAACAGGCCGCCTGGCCTGCTCGAGCACACAGCGAAACTGAAGCTGTAACTCTGCAGGCAACAGAAAGGACACTGCAGAAACCCTGTATTTAATGTAACAGCACCTGGGAATAACAATCACCGGCTAAAGTGACAAAATGAGGGTACTGCAATTTTCTCTCGTTTATCAATATCTTCCCAAATCAATCCCCCATCGCTCCCCTGAGCGGAGAGAAAGCAAATCAGTCCCTCGGCAGGACGTATCCGGTCATCTACCTCCAAGTGTCTTGGCAGAAATCCCCTGGAGAAGCACAGTCCGTGCTGGGAAGCAAACAGCTGCAATCCCTGCCTTCCGAGTGAGCTGAACTTCAACTACGCTGCTACAACACAGGAGTCACACTGCCCAAAGAACCCGTAACGCCGCCACTCGTGGCTGCTCACCGAACCCATTTCTAAAGAAAGCACTAGCAGCAAAGAGCCACAGGCTGAAAAATCCCTTATCGGGACTCACTCGCGTGAATTCACGCACCTACGTTAGCCTGCTCTACGTGCTTCGACTATGACCTTGGCAAAGCCTGGTGCGTGCCACAAGCTCTCCTGCAAGTTGTGCAGGATGCAAGCAAACCAAACACCCGCACAGAAGCGCCACAAACACACAGGAGACCTTTTCTCGCCCACAACCACCTGAGCACTGAACTCGTGCTCAACCTTACACTTCGGTAAAAGCTGCAGGCAGGCAGGAGCAGCTGCCGCCTCCACCCGGGAGGTGCTGGTGACAAGGAGCAGGTGACAGCGCCGGGCTCGTCCTTCTCAGCTCCCCAAGGAGCTCAGGGCTCCTACGGGATGCTGCAGCCTCGGTGACCGGAGGAGCGGCGCTGGCCGAGCTGACACCGTACTGCAGTGCTGAGCTGTCTCCTGGCTGTCCGTCCATCCCTGCTGCTGTATCGCTGCCCTCTCCTCGCACCGCTCCCTCCGCACCGCTGCCCCGTCTCACCCCACGCATCCTGCTTCCCCCCCACACTTTTCCGAGACATTGCCTCAGATTTTCACGCTCCTCCTTCCCTTACGACCAGGAGAGACCCTACAAATCTGGAGGGTAAAGCTGTGCTTCCCTTTCCCCAAGGAAAGGCATACACACGTATTTCGTTGTGCGGGGCAGAAAGCGAGCTCGCTCCCCTCGCAGGCAGGGCAGCTCCGGCAGCGGGACCACGCGTGCGGCCCGCAGGTGCCCGGCCCCCAGCCCCGGGGGAGCAGCTCGGTGCGGGTGATCCTGGCCCGCTCCCCGCCGCCTGCACCCCCGCAGTCACCTGACGGGATAAATATACCCCGAGGAGCCCCCGCAGCGCGGCCTGCGGCTGCCGAGGCTACCGGGCACAAAGGCGGCGGGGGCCGGCCGGGAGCCGCCGCGGCGAGGCGGCCGCTTCTGGAAAGTTCCGCCGGGAGCGGCCCCCGCGGGCAGGGAGCGCCGCGCTCCGGCCCGGGCAGGAGCGGCCCCGGGGCGGCGGAGTGCTCACGGCGGTGCCCGGCGAGGGCAGAGCCCGGCACGGCGGGGCGGCCGCGAGCGCGGCCCGTACCTGTGCTGTCCGCCACGTTCCCCACGGAGGTCGCCATGGCGGCGGGAGGGCGGCGAGGCTCTGGCGGCGGAGGCGGCGGGGAGGCGGCGGGGAGGCGGCGGGGAGGGGGGGGGAGGGGGGGGACGATGCGGACGGAGCGGGCCCGGGCTGCCCTCGGGGCGGGCGGCGCGCTGAGGCGGCGGCTCCCGAAATGGCGCTGGCGGCGGCGGCAGCGGCGGCGGCGAGCCGAATGGCGGCCGCCGGACCTAGCTCCCCGCGCCAAAGAGTCCGCGCGAGGCGCCGCGGAGGGATCCCGCAGGAACCGCCTCCGTCTCCTTCCGCCCAGCGCCCCTGAGGCGGGAGGGAGGGCGGGGAGAGCGCGGCGCGGCTTTGTCACTCGGGTATCCTTCCGCGCGGAGCCATTGCGACAAACGCGGCCGCACTGCGCGTGCGCGCGGGCACGCCGGGAAGGCGAGGCAGGGCTGGGCAGGGCTGGGCCTCGGGGCCGCCGCCGCCCTGAGGGGAGCCATGAGGCGGCCGGGGGGCTTCGAGCCTCCGAGCCCCTGTCCGCGCTGCGCAGCGCCGCGAGCCTCCTCTGCCCCGGCCCCAACAGCCCCAGGGGTGTGTGGGGGGCGAAATAGCAATAAAGAGAGCAAAGCCTGACAGCTTCTGGAGTTTTATTTACATCGCCCTAGCCGGCAGCGCAACAGCGGGGCTCTGTACACAGCCTTTGTTTTCGGAGGGCTAAAAATAAGGAGGCTCGCTCCCAGGAATAATGAGAGCTATTTTTAGAACGCAAGTAGCCTGGGAATTGCTGAAGACTCAAATTAGCAAAGTCTGATTTCTGGGACTAATTGCAACTTAGAAAAAAAAAATAGGGCAGCTGTTCACTGAAGTACTCAAGGCGGTTAAGCAATTAGCAAAACCAGCCTGGGATAAGTTGTCAGCGCGTTCATATTGTGCTCCCAAACCAAAGCGTTCCCTTTAAGATACAAGAAATATAATTGTTTATCAAAACAACAGCATGAATTTTACTCAGAGCAACTATTTTTTTCCCCTGATGAACAATGCATGGATTCACCAGGCTAGTAGTTACGATAAATTATTTTACATCTGTTAAAAATGAAGAACAAATTCATGAAGTCTTCATCTGGATTCTAGAGCTACAAAAGGGCAAAACAACCCAATACTTCAGCAGGACATGCTTGTCTAAAGATCGTTCTTCACCACATACTTACTCAGCCTCACATCTATAACTCATTAAAATACATAAAAAGGCTACTTCTTGCTAACACAGTCTGCACCACACTGTTCCTTGTACCAAACTGGGACAATAGAACACTGGAGCCAAGAGCAGCCCGAGATGACCATCATCTCAGGGAAAAGGATTTTCCTTCGGTTATTCATCTGAGTCCAGGTCACTGTCTCCTGCAATGGAATGAAAATCTTCACTGTCTTCCTCATCCTCAGACAGATGGACCTGACTTAATACGCTCGGTCCACAACGCTGTTCCTCTTCTTCTTCCTCTTCTTCAGAGATCTCGTAGCCTCCGATACTGCTGAAGCTAGTATCTCTTGTGTTGGATTTGGGGTCTGGTTCTTCATAGCTGCCATAGCTAGAAGAAATGATACACTCTTATTACACAGTAATTTCAAATCAGCTATTGATATCAGCAATTCTCCACTGAACTTCTATCTAACTTCTCTGAAAGTTCCCTGGTCTCAGGTCCTTGTGGAACACTTGGAACCGCTGTGTGCTTTAATTCTGTCAATGGCCAATTTTTAAAAATAAAAAACAGTTCTGATGAAACAATTCTCTACTGGCATCCTCACCCCACTTCGATATACTCAGGGTGGGAAAAGCAACTGAATGCTCCAAAACCTTCCATCTGTCACCGTTACTGGAGACAAAAAGGCAGACAGCATAAAAACACCACCAGAGCAGAGCCCGTTCACATCTCCTCCAGCCTCTTCTACTGGCTGTTGTCAAGGTATTGGGCTTGATCATCTCTGTTACGACAGAGCTTGCCCAAATAATTATCCTTGGCAAATATCAGTAACAGCATTAAGGTACTGAATTCCATGAGTAAAAAATGAACAGAGAATCTAATGCTAATATGCCACAGAACAGCCAAACAAGGAAGAGTAAGTCAGTACTTTCTCAAGACAGTGCAGAAAATAGAGCTGTCCTTGTCATTTTCTAAGAATGGAACTCCTTCCAAAATACAGAATATGCATATTCCTGTTCTTTTGGACGTGCATATTCCTTTCAAGGAAGGAAATGCTTATTCTTAGAGAAAAAAATCAAACATGCATGAAGTTAATCAGTTAATCGGCTAAATCACCTTTTAACTTCAAAGGCATCTCAGTTTCTGAGACAATCTATAAAAAGCTTTATTTGCATTGCTTTCAAAAAACACTATGGAAGTTATTTAACTTACAAGAAAAAAAATCATTTTACTTTTGATTTAACTAAGTTTTTTCATTAGAGTCTAACAGAAAAGCCAAAGTTCTGTCAGTAAGTAGTAACTTGCAACTACGGCTGCCACATTAAAACCAGTGACAGAATAACCTAAAAAACAAGATACTCCTCAGCTTTTCACAATAAACACTTTAGAAACCTTTAAGAGAACATATTTTGGTGTGAAGAATTGCTTTAGTAAGATTCCAAGCTCTAATTACCTGATATTACTGTCCTCCATAACCTGAGATGTCTCCCCACCATCACCTTCATAAGACATCATGCTTTCTTCATTGTCCATGCCCATTCGCGTGTTCTCTTGCAGAACGTGAGGTTGTTTAGGTCTCACTGGATTGGTCTCCACATCTGAATCACTGCCACTCTCACTCAGTTGGATAGCTGTGCAATAAACCGACATTTGGTCATAAATCCACAGGTTTGTTCTGTCAGTTACATACCCATCGTCTTTCTGGGAAGGGCACAATATTGACTGTAAGGAACGTATGCAAAGCAGTTCATTGAAAATGTACTACAAATGGTATCTGGGAGGTCATACCCATTTCTGACATTCAAAACCAACCTGATTACCCCCACTACTCAAAAGGCCTGATCTACTTGTCAGTTCTGAACAATTCTCCACCATCATCCCTAATAGAATCATCATCATCCCATCAGAAGCCATCTCAAAATACTACCATATGCTATTCCGCACGGCAACTTCTTCAGCAGAACAGGGAAACAATGTGAAGAACCTTCACGCTCCTCTTCCAGTTCTCGATAACTCTGTCCACACTGTTTCATACCAAAATAAATGTTGTGCTTTAACTAAACTCTGCCCAATTCTATTGTGCACACCAAAGCATTGTCCCAGTCTTTTCTGAACCATGTGCAAATTCACTATGAAATACATTTGACCAGATCTTAACTCATTCTTCCGTATCCATACTCAAAACACTTCCGTTCCACTTTGTTTTGAGTTCCATTTATTTTTTTTTTTCATCTTGCCCTTTCACTCCTCCTTTACGACCACTAGACCACATGGCCTACCTATCCCTATTTTCATTTCGGCTCTGCTGTATGTCTTTGTGATGGTAAGGAAAGAAGATTAGCTGGGTTTGTGATTGACTGGTTCCTATTCAACCTTTTTTATATAACAAGGGAAACATACATGAGAAAGGATTATCTCCTTCTTCATCACTGCCATCATCATCATCCTCTCCATCTGACATGAGCAAGTCTTCATAGAGGACACTGGCCTGGGGCTGCTGGGCTGATCCTTCTTCTTCATCAGCAAGGTCACCATCTGCATCTTCAACTTCCTAGGTCGTACAGGACAGGGACAGTGAAGATCAAACAACATATAAACTACTGCCACTTCCAGCACATGCCTGCTACTCATCACACAGTTCCCTCCGAAGTATTCTCTCGCTTCATAATGCTAACATTTAACACTACATTTAAGTGGCTAGCTATCGCTATGAATACTGCTGTCTTTCAGGGTGCCAGACACAGAAGACAACCCTTATTCTATGGAGACTTCCACCACAAGGACACAAGTCAACACATAGACTGGCTGGGTTTCTGGAAATATACTCACTGGGGCTGGAGTCTTAGGTTTCCCATCATCATCCTCATCAAACCCTTCAATATCTACGTCAGAGTCTTCCTCGCCCAGCCTACCTCGCCCCTGGCGCATCTGAATGGGGAACACAAATAGCAATACCATTGAGGAAGGTGCTATTCGACACGAGCCAAAGGGTATGACGGACATCCAGACCACAATGATGGGTAGGGAAACAAGGAGTTGGGAGGGTAGGGGGAAGTATATATTCATCTCACTCTCAGAGCAAGGATCCTCTCTCTATTCCAAGATCAGAGAGCACACAGTCTCCACACACCTTTACCTGATGTGCTCATCTGTGAAAAGGAAATTTCCAGCCTTAAAAGTGTCCAAGATCTTTGTTTACCTAGCCTATTTCTGGAAAGGATCGCTAGATCTTAAAAAGTGAATGTTTTCATGGGATATTTTCAAAACGGACAGCAGTTTCCAACACATTTTCTCCTGCCCTTCTCTTCCATTCTTCCCCCAGTCACCATGAGGACAAGGTAGAGAGGACATGCAGATTCTGTCTTAAAGACTGTAAACTGGAAATCTATGGAAAACTTAAGAACTTCAAAATCTAGAAGGCATTCTCAAAGTCAAAGACAATCAAAATAATAAATGGAACCATTCATATTCAATCTCTATTGGTCTGGATTGTTCAGATCAGCTCCCCATGTCTTTATGGTACCAACTTCAATCTCATGACCCTCCTCACCTCCTTTCTCCTCCTGATCATTTATTTTCACGCCTGTATTACTTTATCTCCTTCTGCTAGTCCTTCTACTCTAACACACCTTTTTTTTCTTGTTTAATACAGAGTAAACACTACGAAAAATATTCTATGGTTATTGTAACCCGTTCATTTGTGGTGATTTAATACCTGTAACCTGTCAGTTTTTTTCTTTTACAAGAATGCATCTGTAGTGGCAGCCTAGACCTATCCCTTCCTAGGTGTTTGTACAGATTCTAATCATCACTGGATGGAACCACAGCAAGCTAATTATGATCCTCCAAAACCGTAGGACATACTTCACCATTTCCCTATTCAGAATCAATAAGGGATTGCGTATTAGCACGCCGCAGTGTGAGTCACCAGGTTTCTACTCCCAGAAGTAGTGAAGCAAACAAATATCTGGCCTTAGGCAGATTCTTTTGCAGTGTCAAATTTCCCAGTGCTCTTTACATGTTTGCTTTCCCATCAGAGCACTCAAAATGAAGGAAATTACAGAGCTTTTGAAACAGGTTCCATTTCTGCTTGGGAAGCCTGCTGATTTTTGTCACCTGGTTCCTACCAAGTAGTTGCCTCCTTTCAGTAATTTGCTTATACACCCCAACTCTCCAAGCACATGAAGAGATGGAGGATTCTGAGTTCCTCACTTCTCTGGGGTTGTGAAAGGAGTGTCCATAGCAGGCAAATTGCTCTCATCTTGATAGACTGAAGCATTATGTGACATACTGAGGGAGGGGTTGGTATCATGGCCAATATGTGGAAACAGGACATATAACGTTCTCAGGCACCGATGTGGCACTAATATAATATCTAGAGAGGCAAGACTGGGATTTCAGAACCAAATGCAAAATGCATGCGTTTGGCACAGTGCTTATATTATTAAACACTGGTTCAACAAAATAAAACATTTATCCTTAAAAGATCAAAGATGGTAAAACGCAATGGCTCTCAACCTCAGGGCTGAAGTTTGCCAAACAGATTTTAAAATGGAAGGCAGTACTTCTATGCGGTGCAGTCCTGCAGAGGCCAAAATTGTAAATGGACTCCAAAAGGATTACACGGGTTTATAGGGAATAGGCCTCTCTGCAGCTCATGAACACAATGGTCCAGACACAACTACAGTTTAAGGTGCCTGAGCTGCCAATTGCCAGGAAGGCTTCACTGTAAGAAGAATCACTGTACCTTTGCATCCACTTACTTCTGGTCCCTGCCAGAGACAGAAGACTTGATTACATCAACCTTTGGTTTGACTCAGTATGGCCCTTTTTATGTTTCTACAGTGGGGGTGGTGTAACCACAGACACTGCTATTGGAACTGGAAAAAAAAATCTTTATCACACATGAAATAGCCGAGCTTCAACTTTCAATCAATTCTGTGGAAATCACTGTCTCAAGATTCCCTAAAACTAACACGAGAGATAAACAGGGCTTTGGATAAAGTGCTCTAAAAGCCTGTAGTTTGCATTCAATTTGACCTTTGAACAGTTAATGAGGAACTACAGATTAGGATTTTGATTAAATGCCCTTTTAAATACATAGTTTAAATATCATGACAATCCTAGAAGTGTTAAGAGCAGAAGTAATACAGTTTAAATTAGGCAAAACAGGCTTCCTAAGAATTTAAACAGACATGTAAACCATAGACAGCTCTCTACTTGCTGTATTTGCTTTTTATATCCTGGAGTCCAGCTCCTGAAGACACATATGGGGAGATAAGTATTAGTCATCACAACTACATTTGAGCGAAAGCCAAGCAACCATCAGCAGACCTGCCATCTGTGACAAGTTTGGGAGTGTAGGAAGCAGGAATGCATCTGCAGCCAAGAAGCATGGGGAAAGGGTGGCCATCAGATGACAAGTTCAGGGGAGGCGCTTGCTTCAGCAAGCAGAGAGAAGGAGCTCTCAGAGACAGAGCAGGAGAAAAGACAACTAATAAGCAATTCACTGCTCAGGCCTCTCTTCCTCTCTCCTGATCACCAACTTGGAAAAAAATCAGAACAGGTAACACTGCTCGTGGGAAGGAAACCATCAGACGGAGAGAAGAATGTTATTTTAGCCCCTGTTTCTCTGAGGCATTGGGGTAGTTCTCCATTCCATTTAATCTTGGTTGAAATGCATCAGTATTGTTTCAACAACTAATCTCCAAAGACTCCATAGCTGCCTGGCACTTCACACTGCCAAGGAGGACTTTTACTGTGTCATTCAGTTTCAGTATTCCCAACCCATTAAATGAAATCATCATTGCTAGAAATTTCTTCCTAGCTTCTTGAATGGCCTTTGTTTTGTTTCTGTTGGTGACAGTGGGTTGTGTTTTTGTTGTTGTTGTTGTGGTGTTTGATTTGGTGGGAAAGGATGGTTATGTTAAACACTGCCCACAAATTTTGGACTGATATCCCAACTCCAGCCATGTAACCTTTGTACATGTATTGCCTATACAAATTTTAAATTTGTTTTTCTTAAAAGTAATCTTCATATATTGTTCTTGAACAACAAGACCTTCTTTTCTGCTCTGACTTAACTAAAATTAAATGCAGCTTTCCAGATGTAATCTCAGACACTAGGATGACATTCCCTGAACTGTTTCCTAATTTATCAGGCAAATTCCAAATCAAAGAAGTGATTAACATTTTCAGCAATAAGAATTTAAGTTCCCCTTGATACTGCAAAGGCAATTTTGCTTTTCAGGAATGAGTCTGTCATTCCAAGTGAAAGAAAATTTTCACTGATGTTTTTAAAAACAGCCAAACAGCCCAAGAATATTAAGGAAAAAAAAAAAAAAAAGCCTAGAAGATAAGCTGCAGGCTGATTGAGAACAGGAAACAAGAAGCATCTCAAGATCAAATATCCAAGAAACTGAAACTTAAAAACAAAGAAACAAACAAACAAAAAATGAAAACTTTGCGTGGTCACTTGCCTGTGGAGTGTAGGGACCAGGGGTCATAGGATCAAGGCTTTCCAGATCTGCCTCCTCTAGCGCTGCTTCCTTAGCAGTAGAGATGTCTCTCTCAAGTTGAGTCAGGTGCTCATCGTACTAAGAACAAAGAAGCTTGCTGAGGTTACAGAACAGAAAACCCAAACATACAAAAATATTACAATAGACTTGTCCACATACCTCAGCTAAAGTTTGATAACAGATGTTTACGATCTCCTGGGCTGTTTTTGTATACTGACTGTCTGGCCCTGTAGCAATAAACAAATCTCTTTATGCATTCTGACATTTGCTCAGCACCAGCTGGTGAGACAGAAAGACTGTTTTTGGTTACACAGCTCTGATAAGACAGGTCCCTAAATCCCACCACTTTCTGATTTAAAGAGACACATAAGGCAGGGTTCACATTCTGCTAACAAAGAGCAACCAGTTTGTTCCAGCATTAAAAATATTATTTGGGAAAGTTGTACCATGTCAGCTTCAAGTAAATTCCCAGAAACAAATCACTGAAACAGAAATGTGTAGTGCACAAGCAGGAAATCCTTCCAAAATGTAACTGCCCCAAATCCACAGAGCAAAATAGTAAATAAGGCACCACGTGATAGCAAAAATGTTACTGTTTAAGCATCTCCTTTCTCAGCAAGAAAGGAAAGAAACAATCAAGCTCAGGATTCATAGCTTCAGGCTTTGACAACACTACAGAACAGGTGCTCAGATGTATTCATTTAAGGACAGAAGAAGGATGGAGCCTTATTTTCCCCACCTACCATTGTACTTAATGCTGTTGGCAAGGATGAGGTTAACATCATCCAGAAAAGTCTCTCTGTTCTGGTACTTGTGTTTGGAGATATTCTGCAAGAGATTGTCACCCAGTAAGTAATCAAGTCTAAACATTTCTCAAGTACCTGTTCAGTTCACGGTACACACCTTGCAGATGGTCTCTAGATCCATTGGATTGGCAATGACCTTGTAATAATCAGGAACAAACTTTTTATTAACTGGATGATGAAATGGCCAAGACTGAAGGAAAGAAAACAGACAAGGTTAGAAAGCATCCGTGTAAATTTTATTACAGTTGAGCTACGAACTTCATAAAGCAAGTCTCCAGAACAGATTAACATTCAAAATGTACGGGAAGGATTTATAACATGGCATCTTGAATCCAATAATTTAACTTCAGGGGGGAGACAGAATAAAAATGTACTAGTTGTAACTAGTAACTAATTTAACTAGGCCTGTTGATACCCATTTGATAGTGCAATATGTAATTCAAAATAATAATCACACAAAAGATTTTTCTATTTACTATCACTGTTTCTTCCACAACATAACTAGAGTGCTCAGCAAGAACAATCACTGTACAGTAAACAAACAAACTTAGATCTAATCTCACAACGGGGGGCTATAAATAGCTTGTACAGCTCAGGATGGTATGATGGCACAGGAAAACTCTACAATCTTTTTCTAAACATCAGAAATGAAACGAACAGAGAATGGAACCAACAAAATATTAGAGGGAAGTGGCATTCAGACTAACCACTACAGTCTCTTGCTTTTTACTCCATTCATACAGAGTATACATCATAGGAAAATCAGTTTTATTGGTTAAAGTGTTTTTTCTTTTTTTTTTTTTTTATTTTTTAACTAACAAACTAGTACAACACTGGGTGCACTTGATCAATGAGAATTCAGCTTGTGTTTGGTTTGCACCTGAAAACTGCACAGAGTGCTTTGCAATCGACAAAAGCAAGTGCTGCAATCAGGAGAAAAGTGTGTTTTACAGTGAAAACTGTTAATGAAAGCCAGTGACTTTCTACTAATGAGAGGTCGATGTAGGCATTAATTAAGGAGTAAGAGCAGCAGGAAAAAGGACAGGAGCTCTGCTTTCACTTCTGGTCCGTTTCTCCAGTGAATGGGGTCGGTACAGGAATGTCTGCCAGTCAGAGAACCACAGGCCAGCACCCTGACACAGCACTTTTTTTTTTTTTTTTTTTTACAGTGCATTAACAGCCACAAGGTGGATATTCCTCTGAGATACACAGCCACTAGACCATAATCGGAATTATTTTGCATATCACACACACACACACACAACACATTCTACTTAAGCTACATACATCTGGAACTGCCATCATCTTTTGAGTGACAATGTTATCCAAAATGAAGGAAAAGGCCACTTGGTCATCATCATCCAGGAGCGGATTAATTGCTTTTTCTAATCGAGCCAGTTTATCTTCCTTCTGCAATAGAAATACGGAATGTCAATGACTGACCCTAGTTTAGTAACTGTCAGTATCAGAACACTGTTACAAAGAGATTCCCATTCACCTTTTTATGAAGACCCTTGTAATTAGGAGAGGGTAATAGCCTAGATATAATCCTGCACACAAGATAAAGTAACTAGAGTAATGAATGAACAACTATTTTTTGAGAGAGACTCCAACAGGAACCGTTTAAAATCGTAAAAATTCAAACATGCCTTATGAAAAACAAAGTTCCCTTACAGTCTCCTTTTTAAAGCCCGTTTTTTGCCCACTCATGTCCTCTATCCTCAGCCACACTGAGCACCCCTCCCTCTCCACTCTGATCTCAACTCATTCACAGGACTTGCCTCTTTTAGCTTTTCATCGCACAGGTCCAGCATGGACTGAGATATTTGAGTCAGCGAGTGCTTTGGCCCTGCAAACACACAGCAAGTCCAGTGAGACAACTCTGGCCCTGATGGAAGCTTTTAGAACCCAAAGGAGAAAAATAAGAAACAAAACACCAAACCACATCAATGAATACATTCTGATGATGTAATATTTCAACATATTAGAAAGACCAACAATAAGAATTAACCAGTAATGCTTAGGAGTAAAGGTTTTATTTCTATTGCAGCTGGGAGTCTACTCTCAAATGTATTCTCACTATGCATAATTACTGCAGTTTAAAACGGGTTTTAAGACAGGAAACAGTTATTTGTAGCAAATATTTACACTTCTGTTATAAATTTTATTAAGTTTTAGAAACCATATGGGAAAGCAGCTGTGCCTGTGGAAGACTGGCCACTAAGCCCTCCAACTCTTCTGAGCTTTCGCAGTATAAACCTTAAAATGTCTGTTTGTTTCATTGAAACCAGTCAGCAGAGCAGAACTGTTGAGGAACGCAAGATGGACATTCAAGGAATACTCAGAAAACCACAGATATTTAAATAATTTAAAGATTCCTCAGACAAAAAAAAAAAAAAAAAAGTATTTGCAACAGAACTATGAAAAAATCTCTGTAATTAGGATAAAACAGGGATTTAGCTGTCAAAAATAATGACAAGGAAGCAGTAAAGGCACAAAACCAGTGCTGTCAGTATCACCCTGACTGCTGTGCAGTCCAGAGAGAGACTCAACACAGCTGGGAGATTTTTAGCTGCCAAATGAATACTTTTTGGACAAAGACTTTTCTATCAGCAGTTAGAATACAGTTGATCTATAGTTGCTCAATGAATCAGCACTTTTTCCCCAGCAGCTGCATGCTCTACTGCAGAATCTACACTTCTAATTTTTTTAAGCTAGTTTTCTGACCTTCCCAAATAGAGAAAAATTGCAACTAAGAACCGAAAAATGCAAAATCATTACAGTAAGCTCTACTCAGAGCTGCATGTTCTAAGGCAACAGCTCCAAAAGGTGTGAATTATTCCCATTTCTATTCAAAGGTTCAGTGTTTGCTTCACTAAAGCATAATATTGAGAAAATAAGTTCACAGGTATCTCCCCACCAATCCATGTCTTGAAAGAAGGAAAGATGCTCATAACTGTCTACTGGAAATGATGCCTTCTTTAGCTTCACCCTATATTAAGGGGATATGCAGAACCGTGCTTCAGTGCAGTTTGACTCAACGCATGCACCGATTTCTTCAGTCATTGGTAGGTTTATTACCTGAACTTCAATTACTACATTCATACAGTCATAATTTAGATTTTTTTCACTGACGGAGTCCACTTTCTTATTAATGAGTTAGCCCATTGACATTTATGCAGTCCTTCAGGTATATCTGGGAAACGTTATCTACCATTGTCATCTGACAGTTACCTTAGTCTGCTTTTCTCTTGCTCTCATTATTTCTAAAAGTAAAAGCATTAGCAGAAACAGACTTCCCCTGTGTTAATAGCCTACCATTGTATGTCGCACTGTTCTTCACAATTAGTTCCAGGTGTTCTCTGAACTCTTCCCGTGACGGGTATTGCCGCTTACGAACATTTTCACGCAACGTCTGCAAATCCATAGGCCGAGTAATAATCTTATAATAATCTTTGACAACTTTTGGATTTACTGGCGTGTGGAAGGGATATGTCTGAGGATGAGAAGAGAAAAAGGAACGCTCATTAACATAGTATTAACACAGTTAATCTCAGTTTAACTTACATACTTGAACAGGTACTGATGTATAAAGCTTTTACACAATCACTTAATTGCACCAAGGAAAATATGATGAGCTCAGCTCCATGCTGGCTATCATTTTTTTCTACAAAACGTTCTTTAATACCATTATAATAAGTATTCTCGGATGAAATTTTTGGTTGTGTGTAACAGTAGTCAAGAAACCAAACCTTTAAATTCTCATTTCAACACAAATCTTCACTTTAACCTTTTGATTTTGCAAATTTCTGGTCAACGCTGAAGTAAGAAACAGAGACGCACTCTTAACAGCTTTTGCCCATGCCACACACATCTAGTTTTGTTGAAAAAAAAAAACACATCCCAGGTTCTGAATATGTATCCATACAGAACTATTCAACATTATTTTCTGATATGGACATTTGCATCTCAAAAAGATTCTGAGGTGAAATAAATTATAAAGTAACACAGAAGAATTGGAATAAAGTTGTCCTCCAATAAACAGACATAAATATGTGTTAGTTTCTTAGCAATTTGTTTTCATTGATTACGCTACCTTACTGTGAAATGCTCATACGTAAGCAAGCTTTATTCTTCTATTTTAAAATAATTTGCTTGTCATTATAAATGAAAACCTAATTCCCTTAATGTGAAACAAATGTAAGCCCATCTACTGACATTAAGAAATCACTGTTTTTTCTGTAGGTGGAAGACTGCAACATGCATTGCATTTATCAACAAGATTTACAGTGTTCCTGCTAAGCATACGTGGTAAATCAACACTGAGAACTATTCTGTCGACTGCAGGATAAATCAACATGCTCGTAATAGCAGAGAGCAATCTGAAAAACGAACAAAGTTCTGAGGAAAAGCTATTTCCCAAATCTATCCAATTGACGCAGAAAGATAAAGCAAATACATGATTCTTTCTGGGCTAAAACACCACAACCACTTTCACAAAGCTCAAAGGCCTTACCTAGCAAACAACTGAGACAACCGACATGATTCAGTTTTCCCAAACACCACTTGCAATAGAGTAACACAGAAAACTGGGAATAAAAACATCAAGGAATACTAGTTTAGACTCCCCATAGGAAGCACTCATCTGAGGAAAGGCTAACGTAAGTTTGGTGTCATATAATCCATTTCAGCTGTGCTGCTTAAGGCAGGTTTTTGGTCTCTTAGCTTAAACTCACATTAGGAAGATCCCTCATGTCATTGATGATGCCCTCTAAGATGGATGACAGCGTCACCATGGGATCTGTTCGCCGTCGGTGGATGGATTTATGAGGACGCTAAAGAAATCAGAGACAGAACTGTTAAGGCAGCTCTAAAACGCAAAACATTAATATAAAGAAATCTTATGCAGTTTAGTAGGTGTCTGTAGTTGCATGCTGAGGACACACAGGAGTAGTAAAGGAACTGACCAGCTGGTACAAGCAGAAACAGATACGCTGCAATCAGCTCAGTAACACCTTCACTCACATTCAGATAGTCGCAGTGAACGGTTGTTCCTACTCGCCGCTTCTTCTTCGGTGGAAGCTGCTGTTTAGGAAACTTCAGAACCAGTGATTTCCTGCGAACCTCATCCGCACTAGGTAAAAACAAAACAGCACAAAACTTTCTCTGGCCCTGCTGTGAATCAAGCCCATGTGTCCCCCATAGTATTGGCCATGGTCCCATCTGCCATAACATGGAAGACACAACCAAAATAACACCAAAATGGTAATCAAAATCCCACCTGCTGCAACACCAAAAATACAATCAAAATACTGTGATTAATATACATGTGTATATTCTGCACTAGGCTCTCAATTGTTTTTTCTTACTACCTATCTGTAACTCTCTTTCTTCCCTTACCTCTCAATCAGTTGCTTTCCAAGGACAATTTTTGTTCCTTCTACTTTGATGAGTTCTTCATTATCATTGTGAATGACTGTTTTTTCCAGCTCTTCCTCCTGCTCTTCTGTCATTGCAACAGGATTAGAAGGTGGGGCATTTGTTTGGTAGTAAAGAGGGCAGAACTTATTAGTCCTCATATGGCCAATTGCACCACATGCTCCACATTTCAGCTACAAAGATATAGGAAAGGTGACAGATCAGAATTTATACACAGACTCCCAGTCTAGAGGCAGAGAGGATCATTAAAATCCCCTAGTCAGAACTTTTGTGTATCGCAGAACAAAACACTTCTCCAACACCCAAGATTCATTAGCATGCTTAACATATGGATACGCTTACTTTTAGGTCTGGACGCTCTTTCATTTTCTTGGGCTTCTTTTCTGGAGGGCCCTTCAGTTTCTCTTTTTCTTGGTTCCGTTTTAACCGTCTTAATTGTTCCTGGATCCTACGCCGCTCCTTCCGCATTTCCTCACGGTGCTGTTCATCAAATAGAGCAAACTTTCGTCTGAGGAAAAACAAAATCCCAAAATAAACAGAAGTTTTTCAATTGAATTCATGATTTACCAGGCGTTTTCCTTTCACCTGGTACTGAATTTTCCTGGGACTTGAATCTCTATCACAAAACGCTGGAGGAGCCAGGGTATCTAAGGTTAAGCTCTTTAGCTTCCAACATGGTTCATGTTGTTCAGAACTTCAATAAAACACAGTTTTCTAGCATAAACATACTATAAATAACATTAAGGTTATAAAATAAGCTACTCGATTCATCTATTCAATCTTTAACCAAAACTGCATGGCTTTAGATGCCACAGAAATAGAATGCCTAGTGCCACTCTGCACAGTGTTTTGAATTTCATATATCAAAAGTGCAAACTCCATGGACTTCAGACACAGAAGAATGTGCTTCTCAATCAGACTTCCAGTATTTTAAAACTTAGACATAGAAAAGTGAGGCAAGGAGAAAAAATCTTAGAGGTCTTACATGAACTCTTCATCCTTTGTAGTCCGTATTCGGCAGTAGGCATCAATAACAGAGGGCTTTCGAACTGTCTCACACCTCACGTATTCCTTCCCATCCTCATCTCTAAACGTGCGATAGATTTTGAGGCGGCGGCCAGTGGCAGAGGAATTAAGGCTGGTTACAGAGGCAGTGTCATCATCTTTGTGAGAGTTTGCTGAAGCTCCTGAAGCTGACGTTAAAAAAGAGTGTTTTATTTGCATTTAATGTATTCCATGCTTTAGAAACACTATTGATTAAAGATGGTGGACTGTTCCAGCTTAAAAACTCCCAAGATACAAATTCAAGAAAACCTAAGGCAAGCCTACACGTTTCAATCTTACACAAATCACAATTTCCAATCTGGGTCTTTAATGGCAAAAATAACGTTGACCCGGATTCAGCAGAGCTCCACTTTGCTCACACACATGCAAAGGAGGACCAGACATTATGAGCACCCTCACACAGATAGCTCACTCACAGGTCACTTCTACCTGCCAGCTAGGGACATGTCAAGTTGTCTCTCAGAATGTACTTAAAATACACAAGTCTACAGCAGATCCAAGTCTGGCAGCTGCCCAACTACCTCATTTACCTCCAATTAACAAATTACAAACTGCTATGGCACACAGCATTACAGACACTGCTATCAGCCTACGTACCGTGCCTGTTTCACATATACAGCTGCATATACACAAGATCCAATTAGAGTACCACAAACTGGCTGCATGAACGCTCTTCTGCTCGTGAACCCATCTTGGGAAAACTGCTTCAAAAATAAGTGTTGCGGGGGGGGGGGGGGGGGAACGAGGGGACACACACAACAGCAAGCAGAAGTAAGCATCTAAAGAAATACCAGAGTGAGCTTATAGTTCAAAATAACCAAAGTATCAGGCAAGGACAACACTTTAAATATATATTCAGACAGTACCTGCTCAGGAAAAAGACCTAGATATGCATGTCTGTACATTAACACTGTGAGGAATCCATGTCTTCCTCTGAGAGGCAGGACTAGCAACCATTGCAGCCTGACAGTGTTCTACACCCTTTTCAGACATATTCTGGTTGTTGCAGTTACTTACACAGCCCCTTTTTGTCTCTCCTGTCCTTTTTGCCCCTCTCTTTGTCATTTCCACTGTCTTCTCCCAAAAGCATCCTCTGCAATTCCTTTCGTTCCTGCTCTTCTCTTTCCCGAGAGAGCTGAGAACTAGTTTTCTTGTTCTGTAACATATTCTCAATATTCTTTCCCATCTCTTCAAAGTCACTGTCTTCAGCTGAGCTGCTGTCTGTGTCTGTTGAGAGGATCTCAGTGGATTCCAGAACCCTGGAATAGGAGGCACCTTGAAAGTCAGTTACTCCAGAAAAATCAGTGACACAAAGGTTTCAAAGTTAATGTTGCAAATCACTAATAAGCATGATATGTTCCTCTCTCAGTCCTCCTGTAATTTCCATGTCCAAATGATCAATTGTTCCACCCCAATCTCCTTATCAAGAGTACTATATTCTCTCTCCAATCTTAGCTTGCCAGAGCAAGGAATAATGCATGAATTGTCTGGCGGTTCTAAGGAACAGGACATAAAATTGGTAGTTGTTACTCAATAGAGCTATGGCAAAAAGAAAAGAAAAAAAATAAGTGAGTAAGAAAGAAAGGAAATTTATTGTTGAACTGATCTGTGGAACATCTCATGCTAATTTATGTGGCAGGCTGTGCAACTCATTCTACCTTCCCAAAAGATCTTTAACAGCAAAATACTACAGCTAACTCTTTAAGTTAACAGTAACAACCAAAGCCCTCTTTCTCTGTATTTTGTGAACCCAACCAGATGAATCAACATCTGTACGACTACATTATCAGAGAGCCCCAGGCATGCATAGTTCTAGACTTTTAAGGTGGGGACAGGGTGGAGTTCAATGCTGTAAACATCAGATAAGAACTTACTTATTTTGCAAATCAAAAATGCGCTGACACTCCTCTTTGTATCTCTCTTGATGTTCTGCTACAGAAAACCGAGATCCACGTGCGAATTTGCTCATAGGACCTTCCCCAGAACGAGCCTGCTCCGTAGACATTGTGCGTACCACATCAATCACTTCCCACCGGGACAGCTTCTTTATCTGTAAAGAGGAAGACACAACAGAAATGGCCTTAGAGTAATACATCTGAGGTAACTGACTGTGGATTTCAACTCCTTTCCACGTGAGTAGAAAAGTATATGTCCCTTCCACCATCTACTGCTGAAAACAGCAATGAAGAGAACCCCGTATTTATTTACTACTGGGTCATGCTCACCTCTTCTTCAGGCACTCCAAATTTACGCAGAAGCTGTTTAGCATTCTTCAGCGAAAGTCGACGCAGATCAGCATCTGTCCCAGTCACTGTCTTTTTCACTGGCTGGGGTTCCTTGTCATCCTGTTCAGAGCAGGGTGCAGCCTATGAATGTCTTCACATAATAATTTTCCTAAGATCGTTTTCAGGTATTTTCTCCTCCCAATACCCCACATTTATCTTGCACAACTTCCCACTTACTGCTTCTTGTCCAACCCAACCTTGAGAACGATACCTTCTGCTGCGTTGGTTTGTTTGGAATCTTCACATAAGAAAATCCTTCACCACAGCCCGTAGGATCTGCTACGCCAGTCACTTCCAGAAGACACTTGCCCTTCATAGCAGCAATGAAGGCTCGTGTGGTGTTCCACGGGGCAGTGCGCACCTGCCAGCAAGAACAGAAACATGCTCTCATGATCCTACTACCACCAAGCATAATTCCTAATTTTTTATTTTGGATTCCTCCAATCATACTGAGAAGTTTTAAACTGATGCAAGGAGTGAATTCCATGTCTTCATCCTTCAGCTGCCTTTATGGAGAACCGAAGTGCTAGATAACTCCTAACAGGCATTTAAGGCAAAAAGCCTACTCCTAAAAGGATACAGTGAGAAGGATGCCCAAGCAAAGGTGAACTCATGTAAATATGAGTTCCCAGGAAAGTTGCAAGACCATTTGATCTACCGAATCCTACATGAAATTTGTTCTTTAAAGACCTCATTTCTCTACTGCCACGCGGACTAGTGTGTGAGCACACATGCCTATTATATTGCTCTGACAGTACCTCATCATCGATCTTCATTTGGAAATCCTCTTCATTCTCTTCTTCTGGTGCAAAGAAGGATTTCTCCCCATAACCTGCATCCTACAGAAAAATATTAGGGAAAAAAAAAAAAAGAGAACCTGAAGTCTTAAAAAGGTTACTGGAGAAAGAAATTAATTACACTTTACTTCAAAAAACAAACACGTTTCTCTTCCCAATCCCATCACACACTATTTACTTTCTGCTGTAGAGACAGAAACATAACCCTACGCTCCCAACTTCTTTTCCTACCTTTCAGCATAGCTAGCACAACATCGAAATAATAGGCATAAAAACACAATGGCTCTCTGAGAACTTCCTTCTTACACAGCAGAAAATTTAGCAAGTTGCACAGTCGGCTGGGGCCTAATTTGCCCACTGTATAGCAAAAATTAGCTTTAGGTAGGTGTTTCCTAGCAGCATCCTTCACAGAACTACTTGTCAGTAACTTGCCTTATAGCCTACAAGGAATGTTTACCTTCAAGCGCTGCTCGGCCGCGATCATGCTGTAATAAGCACAGCACTGCTCTGGGGATACCATTGCTCTGATCTCTTCCTCTGTTGGCAATCTGAAATCTGGCTTTAAAACCCACCAGTTTGAGTCCATCCCTGAAAAGATGCAGAGATCAAACAGAATAGTTTACTATAAGCCATCATAATCCTTTCTGTTTTTCAAGATTTGGTATCTTGTTGCAATGCTGGCAAAAGGAACAAGTATGACAAATCTGTGACACTTAAACCACAGAAAGTGCTGGGTTTATTTGTTCTGCATTTGTCTAAATCAACACCCCCCCTAACTCAGCAGCTGTTACCCCAAACTCTCATACATTCATGCTCATTCAATGCACACATCGTTACCCAAGGGGTTATAAAAACTGTCCAAGCTGTAGTCATTTGTTACTATCAAGCCAAAAGAAAGTGCACTTTTATAAGCTGGAACAAAAAAAAATCAGATTACATTTTAGATCTTCAAACAGGTATTTTCATAAATGCTTCATCATGACACATTGCCCCCTCCTGCTTTGTTTTAAACTCCAAGATCAGCAAAGAATGGCTTGGCTGAGAAGCAATTAGCAACATCCACATGAAATCTTGAAATACCTGTGCGTTTGAAATCAGCACAAAGCTTTAGCCGCTTTCGGATGCTACTCTCTGAATGTGAGGGAAAGGCTTTCTTGATATCCTCCATGCGAATTCTCCGAGGACGGTCTCTACTTTTCCAAAAGAGGCGATAAATAAAAACCTACAAAACAAAATATAAGTCTGAAGAAAGAAGACAATAAAGCTGCAAAGACAATGCTATTTCTGCAGTGACTACTTCAGAATCCCTACTTAAAACTCATTGTTGCCTATACATTTACCTAGTAAAGTTTTCCAAGCCACGTATTTGTCTTGAAATTTTCTGTATTATCACATTAGGAATGTTCGTGCTTTGGCACAGAAACTTGAACTCTGAGAATGGCAGGGATTTTCAAGCTCTGCAAATGCCTCTTGTGTTGTATTTTTTAATTAAATTAACTCTAAATGACTGGATTTTTTTTCAACATCTAAATTATGAGATACCTATATGAATGGTCACTGACAGTCTCAAAGCTTAACTGCCTGAAGATCCAGGAAATTAACAAAGACTGACAAAGCAATTTTAATTCTGTACTGATAGTACTGTGATAATCTCTCTTAATTGCCTCTTAGTAAAATCCATGTAATTGTCATTTTATACAGCATAACCATTTCAAAGTTTATTCTAATTTCTCCAGTTCCCTATACTTTGATATAATTTTATCAGCTTTTATCTTGGCTAATAAAAGGCCTCTATCACGTATTTAACAGACACAAACAGAAGAATTATGCTATAAATTGTTAGTTAAAAGACAAATTCTCTGTATGGTTAACATCTCTCACCTCTGAAAAAAAGCAGCCATAGCAGGCTGAGCTTCTGAAACAAAGGCTGTCCAAGTGAGGCCTACGCTGTGGGCTTTCTTCAAAGACCCCTCAGAAGCCCCACACTGTCCCTGTCACATACCTGCAGAAAATCTCTGATATGGGTGTTGGCTCGTTTAGAGTTTGGACCAGGTACTTCATAAAGTGGGCATTCCTGCCCAACTACAAAAATATCCACTAATTCTCGAACATAATAGCCTTGCCGTGTCCGGATAATCAGGAAATCTGTTTCAGGCATCTTATGTAGATAGATAGGGGCCCGGAAAAGGTTGTTTTCAAATGCCTAACAAGAGAAACAAAGTTTGACAGTCAGGCTTTGATCAAATTTTCTTTAACACAGTCTATGAAAAAGATCTCAAAAACAAACACATTCACTCTAATCACTCTAATGGTACACCACCATTTATAACACAATACTCAGAGATGTGCAGTCAGAACATTCCTTCCAAAGATGAAGCAAGAAAGCTTAATAAAACCTAGAACAAATGCAAAAAGAGCTTGAAGGGCTCTTTGGATTGGCCTTTTAAAAAGGACAGGAAAAACTCACGTGGAAGAATGTTATAAGCAAGGAATATATCCCAGGATACACTCACAACCTGGGAAAAGGAGAAGGCAATAGAAGCAAAACTGAAGAGTATGCTCAGAAACCAAGGTTGTAAGAACCTAACCAGAAAAGCAGAGAGCAGCAGACTTCTGCCTTTAAAAGTAAGAAAGCTTTAACAAGCACCAAGGAGGCACCAGACGTAGGCTTCAAGAAATCCTGGCTTATGTGCAATGAAGTCCTCTTAGGCTTGAACGATTAACATTGTCAGTTCTGTGATGAATCCCTACCACCAACTTTCACATTATTTTTTTTCCTGTGGTACAGTGTGGACAGAATTATTCCTGCAGCAATAGCAGCTAGCATTAACTGGAATTTATTTTCACATTTATCATGGATTCTTTAACCACGTGGTTCTTCCAAAATTTTTAACTCATCTCAACTGTATGCATTTCAACAACACAGAAAGGCTCGTAACAGCAGAATTCTCACTTGATTAGTACCCAACTGGCATCAAGCAGAAAATTGACAGTGCAGTTCTCAGAAAGAACACACAAGGTTTTGCTTATACATCCTCAACCATGATAAACCCATGCTTTCTGTCCCTTTTAAGAATTACTTAACCAAGTTCCCCCACATTCAAACAGTTTTGGCCTTCTACTAAGAGCTCTCTAACAGCATTCCTAATGCCATTACAGAGAAAAACAGTAAAGATTCACTTCTTTCAATTCCTATCATTCCTATAAAATTTTGAAAACCACACAACAAAGAGACATCAAAAAAACAAAAGCCAAGAATTGCATTATTATCAGTAAACAAGGAGACTTAAACAGGAAATGAAATTCAATCTGGCATGCCTGGATTTCTCACCTGCAGTAGCTGGCCTGGATGCAGAGAACCCAGGAATGGAGAAGTGTGACAATAAACAGTCTCTCCATATTTACAGTCTGGAGCTCCCGGATCTTTGCCAGGTTTCTGCAACATGCAGCGAAAGTGCATTTAGCGCTCAGTAAGAAGCAGAAGAAAATCAGTGTCCAACAGCAAAACTTACATACTTACCCTTTTGTAGTAATTTTTAATCTTTGTTGCCATGCCAACCTGCATCATTAGAGGGGCGTTTTCCTCACTGTATTCAGCAAGGATAAGATCTCCATCCTTGCCAGTTAGGTCCTGTGGTGTGCGCATGAAGAACATTTCACCCCCGCCAGAAGCCTGACGCTCCTGCTCTCTCATCTATGCCAGTGAAAACACAGCATAAGGAAAACAGCACGTTCACTAGATCTGCTGTGCAAACGGAGCCACAGCAGACATCACGTACAAAGAGCAATAATCGTACCTTTGCTTTCTTCTTTATATGCTTCAGCAGAGGTTGCACAGCATGGGGTCCTGGTTGGGACAGGGCACCAAAAGAATATTTCTTCAGGGGAGGACGATGAAATTGTCGGAGCTTCATAGGACCCATATGGGTGGGAAAGAATGGCTGGCGAAGTTCCACTGCTGGGATAGAGTGCTGAAAAAGGCACAAAGATATTAAGAATGACATGTATCATCTCAAAACCAAGATCATCTTCCAATCCTTTTGACCCTTATAACAGAACCTAGCAATGTTTGTATGTCTGCTGGTAGCAATAGCAGTAATACTAGTGCACCCAAATTCACTTGAAATCACATTACCCTTTGACAGAAAGTGCTTAAGCTCATATATTCAATCTTTTCTTTCAGGGCAGAGACTATTTTACTTTTATTGTTTTAAAGGGTACTCAGCGAGAGGATTGCAAACCATTATCTGTATCAGTGGCAAAGCAGCGCATTTGGAATTACGTACATTTTTTCCATTACAGAAGAGCTCCCCTGAATACCAGAATTGAGGAAAATATCATGACCTCTTCATCAAAGGCTAGTGAGCAGTAGCTGAAATTCATCATTATCTGAATTATGTTTATAATATCTAGATTAAAAAACACACTAGAAGAAGCACAGCTTCACTTCTTGACTATCTGCATCACTTCTCTCTCTCTCACAAAGTCTTCAGAAAGAATAGTGCAAAAAGAAACACTAAACAGAAGTATGCAAAGTATGATAAAGCAAGATATAGCATATATACCTCAGTTTGATGGGGGCAGTCAAGAAAAATAGCTCAAAATCCTTTTTTGATTAGCATTTAAAAGTATCTCACATGAACACTTAACTGACCTGCTGTAATCTAAATTCTGCTTTTTCTACAAATCCTCAATCCCACTTTCAGCTAGAAACTTCCTTACCAAGACATTCCCTCTCTCGCTCTATATCCAGTAATACTGTGACTACCTGTATGATGTTGCCTCCAAAGGTTCCTCGAAGCCCCTGCTGTTTGGGGTAGTAAAACTCATCATTGGAGAGGTTCCAGGGATCCTTCACCTCTGGCTGAGACATGTTCTAATTCGATATTAAACAGAGAGAGAGTCAAAAAAAAAAAAGAAAAACAACAACAACCCCAAAACAAACAAACAAAAAAACCTCCTTCCAGGTCATTCCCCATCAACAAAATGCTAAAGCTTATGCTGACCTGCTGAGGTTCTTCCTTGATGACGCCAGTTTTTCCCAACAGGATTCGACTCTTCTTTAGAGAAGATTCTTTCTTGTTCTCCTTGGATGGAGAGTTCAAAGTCATTTCTTCCTTTTCATCAGGAATTTCTAAAAAGACAAGCAAACACACTGTAGGGCACTCTTCCTGGGGTTCTCTTTTCGGCACCACGACTTCATACTAAGCTGGAGCTTGGTCAAGGCCTGCTAGCCTTTTTGTTCAGTTTCTAGGGTGACTATCCTCCTCCTACACTCCTCCCCCTTTTCACCCCTAGCCCCAGTTTCTGCACTGTAAGAAACTGTCCTCATTGAGAGGAGGAACCTGCAGTACAGCTGCAGAGAAATTTCTGTCAAATGAATGTTGTTTCAGAGAAGATCCACAGTTCCACTGTTCCAACAGATTGGGTGGGGGAAAAGGGTGGCTGTGGGGATGGCTTGGGGTATCCACTGCTCAACATGATTTACTAATAATCTAATCAGATACAAGGAAAAGAGTTTGTTCTGCCAAATCTATTCTATAGAGCTCAGAGTCAAGGGCAAAGGAGTACCAGTATTGTTCCCCAAATACAAGTACTAATAAACCTTTTATTTCCCACCTATATAAAAGTTGAAAGTGAATCTGAATCCAAAGATCATATAGACCTGAATCCATACAGGATTCCTGAAATATTCTAGCAAAATACTATGAATTTAAAACCTCTCAGTCTGTGAAAATTAGATTCTCTAGTAAGATTTTCCCATGAGAAGCAGGGGCTAGTGACACATGCTTGATAAACACATCATCTTCATGCAGAGATCTCGTGTCACTCTATATAAAATAAGAATTGTTCATCTTTGTCATCCACTTATATAAACATCTGCAACTTTGCTGTGTAATTCACACATTGAACAAAATACTTGGAGGGGTGTTTTGTTGTGGTTTTTGTTCCTTAACCAAGCTCAAATTAAGAGTGATTTTCAAGGTTGCTGGCTAATACCAAAACATTCCAATCAATACATACAGAAATTCTTGTCACTGTCCTGAGTAAGGAAATGCAATCCAGACCACATAAGAGTGTAGCAAGATAGGCCTATCCTCTGATTACGTAAGGCTCCTTAAAGATTCCAACACACAGAGATCTAAGAGAAAGTGATGATTTTGAGTTGAAATCAGACAAAGATCTCTCTCTCCCATTTGTAGCAATGTAAGCATGGAATACATTCAAATCAAACTCCAGGGGTACTGAGTAAGTTTGTAGTAGTAGTGAAAATGCTGACAGGTAGTACGCAAAATCCCTGGCTCCCCTGTGCCATTACTGTAGCCTGAAGTAGGCTTAAGCAATCTGTTTCTTCAGGCTTTCATTACAACCCATACAGAGAATGGCATGGGATAGTTTGTGGTTTACTTCTCTCCCCTCCATCTTCAAACCAACATGTCTGCAAGTAAAATCATGACAGTCACTTCTAAAACACACCGTGAGTCAGATTACTTATGTTAAAATTAAGTTTGAGGGCATCAATTTTTACTCTTCTGCTACTGCTTTTAACTTTGGAGTTGAAAGTGTTTACCACACCATTAGAGCCATCAGTGTTGTTGCCTTCCACTTAGGCCTAGGATCACTTGCAAATTATTTTTCAGAAGTCAGTACAAAGAGAGGACGTAAGCATTGGCCGACACCATTTATTTCCATGACACCGTGACTATAAATCCTTGCTTCTATTTCCACTTACATTTTCCCATTTGAGTCAAATTTCTGGATGCCACAGACATACCTAGAATTATGTTTTCATCGTTTGGATCAAGCGTCAAGACAGGGGGATCCAAGTAGGTTTCCATTGCCTGATCATCCCAGATGATATTATCTTCCCAACGGCCATACACTAACTCTTCATTATCAATGGGGAAAATGGAGTACCAGGGCTTGTCTTCATCCAGGGAAACTGCAACAATCATAAGTCACAGTTTCAGACACTACAATATTTAGACATTTTGCTCCACTGAAACACAGAATCTCTAAGAATGAAATAGCAGGGCCTCTACCAAGTTTTAGAGCAAACATGCAACCTGTTTTATCTACAGGTTATTACCAAAAAAGTACCCCACTATTACATGAAACACAGTTCTACAGAAGTATATGTTACATGCACCTATTCATAGGGTGAAGATGAACATCTTCATTACCTTGCTGCTCGGGGGCCTGCTTTTCTTTGCCCTTTGCTATACCTAGAACTCCTGCTACGCTTGGTTTCTGTGCTAGTGGAATAGGTGGATTGAGCAAAGAGCCACTGCGGTTCAACCCTAAAGAGGAAAAGAAAAATAACGTTAGCTTGAATCAGAGTGTTAGAGGGGTGTTGCATTGCCTCAAATCAGAACTTAAGAGCTGCATGGAGTATGACTTCCCATATGAAGCGGCGAGGGCCTACTCATATCACAAAGAATACCATGTATCATTAGTATGGGTGAGACTAACAACCTTCAAAAAGAAGTTTACCCACAGCTTACTGCTGGACTCTGCAGCCTCTTCAAAGTTATGTTCGGCTCACTCTGCATATGCTGCATAACAACACATAAAAGTGCATTTCTCTGTGGTCCCTATAAAAGAGTGAGGCCTTGTGCTGACAGCTACTGCTAACAGAAACTTGGTCCAGCCTTCCTGTCTGATCTCAAACTGCCTTGGAAAAAAGGATGGCCGGGCAGACCTTAAAGAATTATTCTGCAGAGTCTGCTTGCCCCCATCCTTCTCCCAGGGCAGACCAACTCACATGTGTACACACCACGTATGTCACTTAAGTTTATGCTTAGGGCAGGCACAAGATAACAGATACGAATGGACTAACCATGTTTAGCATGTACTGGAGCTTTTGATGGGAGCCACGCAGTGAGCTCAGGCACTACTGTGCTAAAATGAAAACTAATAAAAAGCTACCTCCAGTGCACCTCCCCAGCTCCTCAGTATTTTGTACCAATAACCAAACAGTAGAGGACTGATGTTAGCATGCCCTAAAGATGTGTGTGATGTAAACTGATGTTCCCATTAATCTTTCCTTGTAGAAGCAGGATAAGATACAAGAAACAAACAAAACCCATTCATTCTACAAGAGCAATTTAAATTTGAAAATTATCTGTATCTAAGAGAAGCCTCAGGGTTGTAAGAACTGAGACTTCCTACCTAGAAAAAAACAAGTACCATTATTAGTTCATGAAAAATTTCAAAAGACTATTACATAAATCTTCAAATTAAGGAAAAAAAAAAGCAGAGAATATTCCATCAGTCTATGAAGAGCAAACATCCTAAGCATAGCATTGCTTGATACTAATTTAGGTGAATTGTACTCCAAATCTTGTACTCCAAATGGAGAGAAGGAAGCCAGAGTTGATATTTTCTTTAACAGAAGGGACCTACTCTGTTTTAAGAAAGAGAGAGACTCAGAATTCTGAGCAGAGCTGTGCTTTTGTCAGAAGTGTTTTCTGATAGAATTATTTTCTGTACTCGAGAGGAAAGCATGCAATGAGACAGCTCAATTACAGTTCATATCAGATCATTGTTTACCTTGTTGGGCATTGTATGCAGTGGCATTTCTAGTCATGCTTGATGGCAGCCAGCCAGCCAGACTCGCCCGCTGTGTTTTAGTTCCTTTGTGTTTGACATCTTCTCCATTCCAGATAACATCATCCTCCCACTGCAGCTGTGTCACCATAAGGAAGTGCTCATCAGCTAACAGATCATCCTTCTCATCCATCAACTCTCCATCCTGCAAGAAAAGGATACTTGAAGACCTGCATTGCCTTTATATTTTCAAGCTAAAGGAGAAAAAATAGAAGTCTCCTATTGTATGCTGCACAGCCATCCACCAGCCCATCACCAAGCTCTGACCGCACAGAAATCCTCAGAGCCACACACTTCTCCCCTCCTTCCCTCACAGTTCCCCTCTTACCCTCTCCTCTGCCTGTCCTTTAACCTCCTGCTCTGTCTTCTCTTTCAGCTTGAAACCATAATCAAATCCACTGCCATCTTCGGGGATTCCCAGCATGTCGTACCAGAGCTGTGCGGGGCCATAGCGCCATTCTGCCACTTTAGGCTTCGTATCCGTCACTTTGTCTGTATCACCAGTTGACTGGGAAAATTTGGATTCCACAGGTGCCATCATGGTGATCTGAAGCACAGCAAAGGAGGGAGCAGTTACACGGATGGTCTATCTAAGTATCAGTTACAGGTTTATCCTTCCAAGTTTCCCAGCTCATTCTCAGCGGAGAAAAGTATTTCTCAGAAGTGCTTTTCCATACTTACTAGCTGCCTTAAGAACGTTCTGCAATTAGACTTCCAAGAACACAGATTTCTTCTCGATACAAAGAGGATAAGCTCTCCTATTGATCCTTTACCATGGACGCGGCCTTCTCAGTAAGAAGCAATCACCTGAAGTCACTGACTAGTATCTGGAGAGGAGCTTCTGCATAGCTGGAATACAAGCCAACCCTGTCCTCCAGTTTTATTTCGGAGGAAAAGCTCTTTACACTAGAAGTTGCTGTCCAATCCACTACTACCCCCAGTGCTAGCTGGCGACCCTCCCTAAGCTTCAGATATCCCACCTCATCATCTGAAAGGCACTGCTCAGGAGGGGGAGGAGCAGCAAACTCATATTCCCAGGGAGATTTTCCTTCCATTCCACTCTCAACTACAACTTCACCCTCCTGTATCTGCACTTCTTGTGCCAACTCCCGATGCTTCTTCTTGCGCTTCCTTCGGGCACTGCGCCAAACCGATGGAACGTTCTTTCCAGGGCCGAAGAGACGGAGGAAACGCAGCACCTAGAATAGGAAAAAAGGGGGGGGGATCAGAGGAAATAAAAAACCAACACAACAGTGTAGAATGTTTATCTATCTTTCCCCCACCTGAAAAAGCGATAATGAAGGAAAGCACCCAAATTCAGAAGCTTGGCCTGTTCTACAGTTCCAGCTCCTACTGCAATCAATCTCTTTGTCATACTTGAAAATAAGTTTCTGATCCATCTCTTTGACATTAAGAACAACTACTTTTGAAAATGAAGGTAATTTCAGACACAAAAGAACTTAACACAGTGAAGAAAGATTGCCTTTACGTATTGGACGTGAGCTAAGGCACCACCTGGAAATTACGATTTTCATTTTGAACAATCACAACCTTCAGAAAGCCATGGAGACTGAAGAAGACACGATGAAATTATTAGCAAAACAGATGAAGCTAGAAGGCGGTTACATAAAGCAGAGATTTCTTAAGCAACCAGATACAAACAGGTACTCCAGAAAAAATGCATTTATTTTTATTTCCATCACAATGCAGCTTCCCTGTATGCATACAGGAACCCCCATAAACTGCACTAAGGATAAAGAAAAACTCTTTTTTTTCCTTCTATGATTATGACTGCTTGGTTTTAAGCCCCATTAATTTTTTCTTCAGAGCACTTTTGTAAAGAGGGAAAGCATTATTACCAAATTAACTGACAGATTTAGGAAACAGGAATTAGAAAACCCAAGATCTGTAAAAACACATCCTATTAATTATGTTTCTATGTCTGCTCTGTCCATCTCTGCCCACATCTATGTTATCTGTCTTCCCAAGACTCCCCCAGATTACTTCTGAACCCTACGGTCAGTTTCAAGGAGCCAAGGGCTAATGTCTCAGAGACAGGTAAGCTGCTAACGGATTAATGAAACAAAGTGTGCTTCTCCATCCACATACTCTTTTAAGTGGTTTCAGCAAGAAAAACAGTGCTACATTAACACACACCTTCTCACACATCCACCAATCCTCACAGACAAATGTACAGGATTTCAAGCTTTGCTAGTCCTAGCAGTGATCAAAAATTAATTACAAAAATTACAAAATAAACACTTAGAGCTTGCACTGATTTCTGCACCCACTGGGCATGTTCAACACTGAATCAGTCCCTGACATTACATGCTGAGCACCAAAAAACTGAATATACAAATAACTGATTTAAAAAAATGGTAACAGAAGACACCAAATATGCTAAAGCTAAGACAGCATCAAGTGCTTCAGAGGAAGATAAGGTCTAACTGCTGTGTTAAAGATTTACATGGATTTCTAATAGACAGAGGTTAGGTAACTCGTTAAAACATGATATTTAAACGTGTAAGTTGCTTGTCTTATACAAAGACTACGATGGAGGCATGTGTAAATCCAAGTTATCCCAGCTGACAACCATCTGTTTGGCAACCATAAGCTCGTCTTAACTCTCCTTCCCCTTCCACATTTCTTCTCCTCTCGACAGCTTTAAAAGTTTCAAAAATAATTATTAAAATACATCAACTACATTTGCTATTTGAGAGCATTTTGTAAAGTATTGAAATAAATTTGCTTAGTAATAAAAGGAAAGAGCTAAGATTTTGCAAAGAGTTGAGAGTTAAAAGCAAAGAGTTAAAATCATTCTTTCAACCAACTTGATATTGTTCCAATCTCTGTTCCATACTCAGAATGGTTTTGAGGGAGAATTAAGTAAAGGGTACGGACTTTGCAATTTTTTTTCAAGAAGTCCACAACAAGTTCAGAACAGCATGAAGGGAGGCACATGTTTGGCAGAAATGCCAGAAAGCAGAAAAACAATTTTCACAAACAGGTCTGCACTGTGGTCTTAGAGAGCAGCAAACATTATTGCACACCCTGATTTATTTGACACTTTTAAAGAGGCTTTCAGATGTCAGGAAAAGCGTTATGTGTTAAGCAGTCTGGAAACAGCACGACACAGAAACTGAAACAGAAACCTCAAGATGAGAAAGACCATCTAAGCAATTTCCTACTACATACCCTTAATACTATACGATTTATTCTTAGAGGGCTCATATGATAGAGTTGCTGTCACTTTCACATATTTTTTACAATACCTTGCCTGGCCGAAATTCCGGGAAGAGCTCTGTAACACTTGGCAACAGTTTGGTAGCATCTCGCTGCATGATTCCTGCAAGAGGAAGTGTGAGTTTGCCTTCCTTGGATTCTGCCTGCCTGGCTTCTTGAGGTCCCATCTCTGACTCAGAATCAGAGCTGCTGCTGAAATCCACCTTGTCGGAGGCAGCAGAGGAAGGAGCAATGATGGAGGGCAAAATGATACCGTCTCCATCTTCAGATACTACAATAGAACAAGCACCTTATAAACAAACAGGTTTCCTCCCTGTCCCCTAGTACAAACCCATATTGCCACATCTACTTTTTATACCAAGTTATGCAAAAATCAAGCCTCTGCAGGTGTTACGAGTACCATTCTGGTATAACCTTTCATTTTATCCTAAGCGTTCCAGGTGAATTTCCCAGCCACAACTGAGAGGATGAGATAAAAAAAAAAAGCAATTTGATTGTGAAAAATCAGTATTTTAACAGTCATTAGGAATACAATACCTTACCCTGTATTTTATACATGAGCTCATCTCAGACAGTCCTATACCACTGTGTAACAGGACAAAGACCCACCTTCAGACGCAGTCCGCAGACAGAATTTTGAAGACGGATGGGTCCTTGCCACAGAATGAACTGCTACACAGCAACGTGTGCTCCCTTCAGACATCCACATTGCCAGAGGGAAGAAGAAAGGCCTCACTCACCAGTGGAAGCTGCATCCTTTTCATCTTCTTTCTTTCCAGGTACTGGAGGTGGTGGCGGTGGCGGCATCAACTTGGAATCAATATCTTCACAGTCGGCATCATAATCATCCTCATCTTCATCTAACCAGTCAGAAGACAAGACTGCACATTAAGCTGACAACAAAAGGGAACCAGACAACCTTCCCACCTGCATACCTGTCCCAACCTGTTGAGAAGACCATGTCCCCTCATTTCCTTACCAAGGAGACCATTCTTATTTCATAACTAGATGCAAACCTCTTACCAGTTCAGCTTCCTGCACATTCATTTGTAATATTGGAACTTAAGAAAGAGTGGGATGGGGGAGAAAAGGTTGACAGAAAGCAGACTGCAGTACTGATAAAACACGTGTATATATATTCTACTATTCACAATTTGTAGAGAGAAAAAAGCTGCTAAAGATGTAAGAAAAACATGGTCAACTTTACATCCAACCAGCCACAATATGACAACAGAAAGGTTAAGTGTAAAGCAGCTTCAGGAATAAGCAGATTCAGCGTTTGCACCAGCAGCTCCTAAAAGGGAAAAGCCTGTTTCTGTTAGACAGAGATCTCTGGGACCAACAACAGAACTGAAGTGCTTTTTGGAGAAAGTCATTTTAGAAAAAGAAATCAGGGTAAAAGGGGAGAGAGAGGTTATGGTTGAAGTTACTCTCCAAGGGATCAGGACCTCAGCTCTACCTCTGATTATCTCTGAGAAACACCTGACCTCCCACATAACTCTTTTCCTAAGAACACAGGTTAAAGACGTATCAGCAGGTATTAGCATTCTCTGCAGGAGACCCCATGGCAAAAGAAGGGTGCTGGTTTCTCTTCAGAGTGTAGTTTAACTCTGATGAAGAACTCATTTCTTAAAAAATGAAGGAAATAAGCAGTGGCTTTATCCAATGAATACAGTTTCACCGAGGCTTATATTTGATTCTTGAAACAATGAGCAAAAAGGCACAACAACACACATTTAGCAGAACCAGTGTTAAAGCCAATCGCCCCAAAACACATTCTACCAGCCAGAGCTGTAATGCTAAAGCCATTTACCTGGTCTTCGAACTGGCTGCAGGCTGCCCATCGCCTGCTTATACCTACGGCTTTCATCTTCTGCCACTTCATTAATATCTGAATAATCAACAGCGTCTTCTGTGCTCTTAACCCAACCTATGAAGAAAAACATCTAGTCACACAAAGTTTTATCCTAATGGGTATTACTAACATCTGACTTCCTATGTACTTATGAATCCTTCCCCTATACTTCTTTTTCTTAGAGGAATAAAAACATTTGATTAACTTTTCCCAAGAGAACATTTTCCGTTTATTCCAACCAAAATCTCCAAGAGCTCTGAATTTCACCTCAAATTTGGTAAGTAACCAGCTTTAGCAAAGGAAACACTCTCCAAACTCAATGAAACTGTTTAACAAAATCTGAAATAAAGGAGTCATAATGCAGGGGAAAACAGAATAAATGTATTTAGGAGCAAGAGACAAAGAGTAGTGAAAAATATTATTAAAAAAGAGAGTACGTGCACGAAGGGCTCGGAGATAAGGTGGGATTCACTGTGGCAAGGGAAGGAAGGCCAGGCCTTCGGCAGAGGACACATGAGCAGCGCTGGTCGCAGCGCAGACCACCTCGGTGCCCTTCCCCCCCCCTAACAGGGCCGAGACCCTGCAGCCCCCCGCCGGGTGCCCGGTGCCCGGAGCCTAACCTTCCTCGTCCAGGTGGGCTCCGTCCGCCTCCGGGCTGTCGTCCTCGCTGGCGGTGATCTCGGTGATGAGGTTGCCCAGCCCCAGGGCCCCCAGCCCGGCCAGGTGCTTCTTGGACTCCTGCGGACACCAGAGCCGCGGCCCAGCTCGGAGGGGCCCCTCCGCCGCCCCGAGCGCCCCGGCCCCCGCTCGGCACCCACCGCCCCGCCGCCGCCCCTCAGCTCAGCCCGGCCGCCGGGCTCCCGGCCCCCCGCTCCCCTGAGGCGCCCCGGCCCGCCGCACCTTGTCGAGGACGCTGTCCCCCTCCAGCTGCCCCGCCTCGTTGATGTTGCCGAAGAGAAAGCCGGCCAGCGAGAAGGGCTCGGCGCGGCCGCCATCCGCCTCCTCCTCGCTCTCCGAGTCCGACATCGCGGCGGCGGCGCCGGGACGGAAACGGAAACCGGGGCCCGGGCCGTGCAGGGAGCCGCCGCCACAGCGGCCCCGCGCGGCCCCAGCGGGAGCGCGCACACCTCACACACACACCCAGAAACAGCCCCGCACACCGCCCCAGCCACACACAGCCCACACACAGCCCCGCGCACCCCACACAACGCCCCCAGCCCCGTACCCCCTCCAGGGAACGGAGGCCGAGGAGCAGAGAGCCGCCTCCACACCAGCCCTGTTATGAAGCAGGGAATGAGTTAACAGCAGAGCCATGGAGATGAGGAGAGGTTTTATTACAATTTAATTCCGCATAATTTAAAAAAAAAAAAATCTTTTAAAACTGTTAGCTGTAATACAAATTCTTTTATAGTATAAAATCAAGTCGCCAGTGTATGTATCAGTACCACACTTAGTCTTGGGCTCCCGCCGGGATGGGCAGCGCCGGGGCGAACCCTTCTTCCAGACATCCTCCGCTCCTCCACGCGAGCCCAAGCAGCACCAAGGTTCCTACAGAGCAAGGTTTAGCACTCGACAAAGCACGGTGAGGCTTCTCTAGTTTAAATTCCATATAAATAGCGACAGCTGTAAACTGAAGAAAGCACTTACACACCTAAACACGCCTCGTAGCATCCTTCGGACGCAGAATTCCTGAACTGCTCGATGCCGCGTCAATGGCCACAACTGCGTTTTCAAAATGCTTACGTATTTGAGAAATGATTCATGAACTGAAAGATTAAAACCAGTCTCTTCACAGAGAGCCTCTTCTGTGAATTATGACATACGTGCTGCATTTCCACTAAGTAAACGAATTGAAGAATGTTGAACAGCTCAGGAAACCCTCGCGACTTAACTCTGGGGTACCCTGATCTTCTCAACAGACAACATCCAGCCACGTGATTGTGTGAAGCATTTGTTACCTGTCCACAGGGAAAAAAAAAAAAAAATGGGAAGAAGAGAATGGATTGTAGACTGAAGCACTGGGCTACTTACAATGAAATGCACCAGAAACTGTAGGAAAAAAAAAAATCATAAACTGAGAATGCCAACTGCATGGAAAAGCTCATTGGATTTGTGCGCTCCTGAAGGTCATTCTCATTAAAAACAGACGCTGGAATAAATCAGCTGTCAACCAGCAGGATTTTTGCTCGTGACAGAAAGATCAAATACAAGGCACCTAAATGACTATTGATGAGGTACTCTGAAATCAGTAAAAAGCTTCTGAAGTTGTTCAAAGTTCACTTTCTGCTCATTTTCATCACTATTGCGTTAATATCCGCGGTACTGCTGTGCAATCTACTTATTAAGTACTCTAGATGGGGATAAAGTGTTCTAGTATCACGTAAGCAATAATGTAATCAATTCAAATAAATTGATTTAGTAGAATTTTATCTCACCATACCCTCTTCCAGTTAACACCAGGACAGCTGCTCTGTGAGCCTACAGAAACAGGGTGTGTGCAACAATACTTGCTCACAGGATTTCATCTGCAAAATTATTGTCATCCAGTTAGGAATAGCCACAAAAGCTGCAGAACTACAAGATTTCAGTATGTAAAGAAGTAAAAACTTTTTAAAACAGTAGTAGCTTCAGTACAAAATTGCAAATTTGTGTAGCAAAAAAATAATGATAAAAAAAGAGGTGCCTGTTGTAGATGTCAAAAGCCTATCTAAGAGCAGTTCAAATATATCACGAAGTTTTTAAAGTACATCTCAATTAAGCAGAGGTTATGGGCTTGCACCAGGGTAACCAGACTGTTGATTTAAGCCTGACCTGCATTATAAAAACATGTGCACTGGCTCAAATAAATATATCTTAAACATGATAAATTCTATTTACTCAGTTACTGAAATTTACCTACAGAAAATAATCTTGCATTACAAGGCACAGGATTAATTGCTGCCAGCAAGTCAAGCCCACACTAAAGGCATATTACTGAAGAAAAGGCAGAGCACGGTGAGCAGAGGTTTCCTCACTGAAATACTCCTCCTGCTCCCTCACAGCTTGCAGGGCACTGCGGTAGGAGCCACATCTGGACCAGCGCTTCTTCTACGAGTGCAAAAGATGCAACGACGCTCCAGACAATGGCACTTGGTGAAGAAAAATATGCACAAGTCTCCAGGTTTCTGCAAACATCATGTGCTACGGGCGTTTTGGTGTTGCCTGCCATCAGGCAATGTGTGAAACGCAGTGCTGGTTTACCAGCCGCTTACACCAATACCTGAACTAGCTGCAGTTTACATCTCTGGGCTGCAGCTTGCTAAAGCAGTACCTGTACGAGCACACATCCAATACACAAACATTGCGGTTAGTGTCAGCAACGGTTACAACAGCCGAAGAAAGGCACATCCTCTTCAAAGAGGGGAATAAGGGCACAGATATGAATGTGTTTATCTACCTGTATTTTTTTTTTTTTTTGTATCAGATAAAGCAAGGTCAAACTAACACGAGATCCCTAATAACCTTGTTGATATATCTTCTGTCCTCTTGCTAAAACGAGGCTTTTTTTTCTGACCAGGGTATACACAGTGCAGTTCTGCATGTGTGGGAATCACAAGAAAGCAAGTTCTGAATTACCAATCGAGGCTGCATCTGGACAAAGACAGTACTGTCAACCTCAGACAACAAAGCCCAGTCCAGCACCATTGGTTTCATACAAAGCATCTTTGAAGCATGCTGCTTTCATACTACCAAGCTGGAAGGTTAAGACTAAGGAAGGTTTCATGCGCTCACTCCTCAGCTGGTCCCAGAATCACACAGAAAAAACAGTGAACATCCTGAAAATAAAAGCCAGCTGTCACTCACCAGAGCTGCTAGAGAGAGGTTTTTTTAAAAAAGTACATAAATAGAACTTCAGTTACAACAGTCTATAACAACTGATCACCTTGCAGAGCGGAGAAATTCCCCAGGTAAATCTATCCAGTGACTGGCTAACCATTACAAACTGAACTGAAACCATCAGAAGAAACAAGCGTTTCTGTTTCCTGTAAACAGAACATCCGGATTTTCTGTTGATGATCTCCCAGAAAAACAACAAAGGAATTGCTGTAAAATCTCAGGTGGTCGCTCCAAGAACATTAGAAAGTGAAGCAATGAATTCTTCAAGAGAAAACGGGCTTCTACCAAGTCTTTGGGATTCATCAAAGGGAGAGTGGGATTACACTGAAAAGCTCGCTTTGAGAGTAAGTGTGATCCCAACTATCTCAGTCGGCCCAAGAAGATCATTAAGTTTATTCCCAGGGCATTAAGTCTCTTTGGAGAGTGAAATAAAACCTTATCTTGGTTTAGAAGATTATGGAAGACTTGCATCTAAACTACTCTTCCACCTCTCCATTTTGACACCATAAAAATCGATCATTCAATGGATTCATTGTTATTATCCTAAGTTCCCTACGTTAGGAGAAATCATCTCCTGCTTCTACTAACAAAATAACTGCAGGTGTTCCCTGGGTCTTGCTTATTGGGTTAAATATGCCTCATGTTAACTCTTCATATAAATGGCCACAGTTCACTTTAAGGTGAGTCTCAGTAATATTTCAGGCATTTCTGCATGTAAACAAATTGTTTTCAAGCTCTGAATTGGCAAACAACTGGACAGCCAGATGTGTGTAAAAACCAGTTTGATCTGTACGTAAGGGATGGGAAAAGCAGCAGCTATGCTTAAAGCAAAGTTATCCGAATTTGTGCTTTTCAGCAACTCTAGTAACTGATGGGTATCTAGTAAAGGAGTCTGGCTTCAATGGCATCCCTTCCTTTCTTTTCCTCCACTAAGTAAGAACAGAAGCCAAATGATCCCTGGAGAAGCTGGAGACTGGAACTTTAGAAATTAAGTATATATTTGACCTCTCAGTTGGAAAGAAAAAAAAAAACAAAAACTATTTTGTTTCAGTTTCCCTGAAGCAATAAGACTGCAAGAATATTCTTTGCATAATCCATTTCTGCTTAGAGCTGTTAGTGCAAGATGCAAATCTTCAATTTAACGCATTAAAAAGCCTTCCAAAACTCTAGTCACTATTCAACTTTGAACATCCACCACCCGAGGTAATTACAATAAGACACATTTTCTTGTGTTCTTCTTTGTCACAGGATACAGAACTGCACGAACAGCTTCAGCAAACACCTCCCGAACACCCTCCTGATTCAACGCTGAGCACTCCAAATATTTGACTGCTCCAATTTGTTTAGCCAGTGAAGTCCCCTGTTGCGGGGTAGTGGGAGCCAAGCTTTGCTCTTTCAACTTTTTAACTGTTTCCAGGTCATTTCTCAAGTCTCTCTTCGTGCCCACTAAAAGAATGGGAACATTAGGACAGTGGTGAGAAACTTCAGGGTGCCATTTGTGCCTCACATTTGCATAGGAAGAGGGGCTACCAATGGAGAAACAGATGACAAATACATTGGTTTGAGGATACGAGAGTGTGCGCAGACGGTCGTATTCCTCCTGGCCTGCAGTGTCCCAGAGATTCAGGCTAACCGTCCGGCCATCAACAGTCATTTGGGCACTGTAGTTGTCGAACACAGTAGGGATGTACTCTTCGGGGAAGGCATTGGTGGTGTAGCTGATGAGAAGACAAGTTTTTCCCACAGCGCCATCTCCAACAACCACGCACTTTATAGTCTGCATTCTTTACCCAGAAACAAAGTCCTGCACAAAGCAAGAGAACAAGTTAGAAAAAGCACGCTCAATGACAATCATTTTTAAGAGACGCTTTTGCGAGTGTTTTTAATATTGCTAACAATTTCTTATCACAGGCAGACATACTCAGTGTCTGGGAAGCCATTATGCTCAGAGGCAAGAAAGACAATAGTGAAACAGAGATGCAACAAGTTGCAAGCTCAGTGACAACTGGCTGCTCTCCAACCACAGAAGTACAAATTAGCCAAATTCCCACAGCCTTGCCTTACGGCCAGACAGTTTCCCACAGGCAAGAGGGACAAGTCCTTAGGAAATACCTGCAAGTGGAAAAGAATCATGATCTCATGCCCAGTAACAAGATACTGTCATCTGTAAGTCCACACACACTCTAAATTGACACTTCTTGCCTACTTTCTGCCTAGTTTAGCACAAAGAAAGATCCGAAAAGTATGCAAAAAGCCAAGATATCAGTTGCTGGGTTGCACTGCTACTGTTTACTACAGTAAATCACTCGACTCACAATCAGACCTCAAGTAACTACATTATTCAGAAACACAAAAGGCACAGAGAGCAGCACGTACAGGAAAAGCTGAAATAAAACTAGAAATGGTATCCAGATTAGAACACACAAAGAATTTTTCTAAAGAGGCCAAGAACAGATTATTCTCACTAATTGGTGGCAGAACAAGCAAAACTTAATAAGCTTGAAGTAAAATAAAGAAAGCTTATGGCAAGCATTAGAAAAAACCCTGTGTAAGAGATCAGCAATCAAACAGCCTTCCTGGCCAGGCTGTGGAAATGTTACCAGAGATGTGTGATGCTTAAAGGCCTTCTTATCCCTTTCTTGAAATGTAAGGAATAGGTTTGATAATCAAGTGGATATAGACTAAAACTCGATTCATTCTAAGCTTTTATTACATGAGCAGGAACTTTCATGTTCCTGTTCATAAACACTACGGAACAACTACAAGCACAGTCATTTGTTGCTCATTTCTGTGCTAGGGCTTCCACTGCTAGCCTGAGCAAGAAGGAACATGCATCTGCCTTCTCACCCAAATGCCTTTGAGGTACTATCAGTAATCCCCAACTTGCAACCAGCACCAAATATGCTGCTTCAAACAGAAGAAACAAGTAGTAGGAGGGACGATATTGCACATTCCAGAAAAATCACAACTCCAACAGCATCAAAATTGCAAAGGAAACATAAAAACAAGCAGCAGTAAGCTGTAAGCATTAGTACTCACTAATAAGAAGTCAGGAAATCCCTTTCCTCCGAATTCCCCTTCAAGACCATTCAGACAAACAAGCAGCTTGTTACTATGAAGTCTAGCTCCATCCTTTTTGATAGTCTGTGTCTATATACTGTTATCATCCCACTGGGAGCACGCATGATTCTTCTGTACCAGGTGAAAATAAACTACCTTAAGCTTTGGCATTGCAGCAGGCTACTCAAGGGAGCGGTATTGCTTTCGGTCGCTACAACGAACAGTGCTTAAGGACATATAAATATATCTATGTATGCACTCACTGTTAAAAAGCAGTCAGCTGTGGGAAGCAGTGCTGAAACCTTGCACCAGAAAGACTCACCATGATGTGTGGGGGGGAGGAATTTGGAAGAAACAAGCAGCAGAAAGATGCAGAAGCAGTTTATCCTTTTTGAAAAGGGCAGGAATTAAATTGCTAAAACATCATGAATCATCTGACATGAAATCTGACAGGTACTTCTGAGCTTTGGCAGAAAAGCATACGTGTGCCTTTCATCATACATCAGAAACATCACTCATCCTTCAAGGCTGGAGACAAACGTAAAGAGATAGGCATGCCACTGGAAATCGTAAAGGTAATCAATAAAAAAGCACTGACCAGCAATAACCAACAGCAGGACTGCATATATTATTCCAGAACAGTTGCACCAAGATTTTCATTTAAGGGGGCTAGAAGAAAAACAAAAAAACAAAACAAAAGGTAAAAATCTAGCAAATTAGAAGCTTAGAAACATTAGTTGCACTTTGCAAAACCAACGGTTTTTAATATAAAACTACCAAAATCGTTACAAATAAAACATTTTCAGCATTTTATTATTAAGAGGTTGATCACTGCTCCTAACAGCACACAAGACAAGGTAGTATTTCTGAACACAGAGGGTCTAAGGGTTACAAAACAGTGACAGAAGAAGGGATGTATCCCAGTGCCATAACACTGCTGTAGCTCGCTGTCCCAGGCTCTCCCCCTGCAGGGCACGCTGCCCGCTCTGCGGCTCTGGCACGCTCCCCTCAGCGACGAGGCTGCCTTCAGACCTTTCCAAGAGCCGGGTTCCCTCCCCAGCCAGGCAGCAGCCCACCTTCTCAGCCGTGACCGCACACTAAAACAGGCTGAGGAGTCCTTTCACCCAGTTTCCCGAGCATCAGCGGTTGGTGCAGCCAAGGCAGTGGTACGACACGCTGGGAGTGAATCGCGGAGGAGGGGAGCACCGGCAGCTGCCAAGGGCAGCAGCACTGAACTGCGGCAGAGAGCAGGTTTTAGAGTTCATTCCTACGTTTACTTCAAACCACTGAATTAAGTCCTGCGTCACAAACTTTAGCGGTGACCAGCAATTTCAGAGCAGAAGATGTTTTCCAAGTGAAGTACCTACGGAACAGGCGGCTGCTCTGACCACTTGATGAAAAGCGCCGTCACGGAGATGGCAGAGCTACGTGGGACGCGTGCATTCAAAACCCGTAACAGAAGTCTCATGGAGAAAGAGACGCACAAAGCCTTTTATATGCCCAGTTCCTAGTTTCTAAAATACATAAATCGCAAAGCCTCGGAAACAGCCCTCTCTTTAAAACACAAACCACGAGCTCCCCCAAGGGCTCACGTACCTACTCATTTCTGCACAGCGTTTTTCACGGCAAGGCAAGGTAACCCAGAAGTGCATCACTACCCACACCTACCAGGCACCAGTACTGTTCTGTATGTCATGGCAGGATGTAATAGCTTGGTTCAATCTCATCACAATTCTCTAAAGAAAGCATGTTATTCAGAGATTATTTTTGCTGGGTTTTTATTTAAGAGCAGCTTTTGGTTTGGAACACAACAGTAAAGTACCAAAAAAAAGCCTGGAATACGAATAACGCTCTTTCAGCGCTAAGATCTTGAATTACCTGGCCGCAGCTTCACTTTTAGAAGAGCAGCAGTTGCAATAGGAAGTAACTCCATGCAAAAATGCCAAAGCATCAGGCTAAGTATGAACTATTCCAATATGATTAAAGAGCCTGTGGGCTCTTAAGTATGCTTCCCTGCAGGGCTCCTTTCAAGTAGCTTCTCTTAGCTGAAAGGATTCGTGTGTGGCATATGCAGACTAGAAAAACAAACAGACCAGGATACAAAATTTAGTAGTAAAACAAAGCATTTAGAAAATTAATCAAAAGAAAGAGTGTGCTCCCACTCTCCAGAAACCTGCAGGCTGTGAGCAGGTGTAGCTTGGTTAAAGATTTACACGTGGAAGACAAAGGATTTTTTTAATTTAAGCCACAACCAAACAAACAGTATTACCTCCACCTAGCCTTTTTTATTAAATCCACAGTGTCTGCTCAACACGTACAGAGTCTCTATTTCTGCTTGTAAACAATTTGCGTAACAACAAAACTTATAAGAAAGCAAGAAGCCGAGGTTCAAATTTGAGAGGAAAATTCTTTTTTCCTCAAGCACCTTGGAACTTGGCACTGCGTGCCACATGAATATATGCTGGGAATAGAAAACACCATACGCCCCCCTCAGTCATCACCAACAAACGTTACAAAGAGCAGGAAATTTAGTGTAGGGTTTTTATTTCTTTTAAGCTTTAAAAGAATTCCAGGGGAAAAAAAGTTAGAGAGTAAAACATACACAGCAGGTAGAAAGGAGAACTGAAAAAAAAGAGACAAATACAGACGACCACATCAACGCATCAAAAGCAAGACTCAGGATTTAGAAACAGAAAGCTAGGCACGAGCTTCAAAGTGAAGTTTAAAGGTTACTTGGCAAGAGAAAGGAGTCAACAGAAAGTCCAAAGTAGTGAGAGGTAATTCTGGTTGCCGAGTCCTGCCAGAGAAAGCACTTTGATTACAGTCAAGGCAGAAGATCATCAGAACACGAAGAGTTCTAGCAGTTACAGCAGAATGGGAATAATTTCCAAGGAATTAACAAAAAACAACACGCATTACCCCACAGAGAAACGTACAAAAATACATAGAGAAGTTATTTCTATCTTAGCCATCAATGCCTCTGAATTACCAAGCTGGCATTCCAGCTGGGGTTAGTTTCCTCCTCAGAGGATGCTGCGAAGTCTGCTTTCACTGTCTGCACACCTGGCGTTTCCTTTGGAATGTGCAAGATTTCAATCGACATGTCGAGACATCGTCTGGGGAGCTGCTCCCGTTCTGACCTAATTACATATTTTGGGGTATCGTTAACACGGACGGCTTGCTCTCCTGTAACCCAGCAGGACTTCTGCTGGACAAATTCACCATTTGGGTTCCAGCCCCAGCTTCCCCCCAAAGCTATCGTAAGGGAAACTGAATAACTTCATGTTACCTCAAAATATTTCTGAGGGAGAGAGAAAACGTTCTCTTCAACACGTCTGAACGAAAGTTCCCGATTGAGAGAAGAGAGAAAACAGTGACAGAAAACAGAGAGGAAACACAACTGAATTCTTCTGGGGCTTTCTAGATTGATACGTTTTATACTTCCTGAACTTTGAAAAATTCTTGGCAGAGGAACTGTTTCTTAGCAGGATATGTCTCTGCCCTCGCTCCATTAACACCAAGTGCCTCTGTTAGGTGGATTTTAGCTTTGATACTGCTCTTTGATAACCTCATTTTCAAAGAGTCTGTCAGGTTTTCTACATCTCTCTTTCCAGTTTGGATAGGGCCACATTTTGGCCAAACACGAGCAGAAAAAGCACCGGGAGTTCAGCAGAAGTCACCTGTACTAAGCTGTATTGTTCTACTCAGCCATCACCTTTGATCAATCCCTCCCTGTTTTGCAGACTCAGAAGTTTGATACTGCTTTATCTGGAGCAAGCAGAAGCTCGGAAATCTAAACAACATAATTGCTCATTTTCCAGTAACAAAAACTTCAGAGACGATTCACGCCGTCCATACATAAAATCAGGCAGAACCTTTCAAAAGTCAACTGCAGCTCCAACTATATCCTAACATCCTCACCCACACAAAGGAGCCTAAAAGATTTTTGATTTGTGCAACTTAGCCGCCAGATCTAACAGGGAAGATAAAGGGGCTTTCAGTAGCCTGATCGAGACTGTGTTACTATTCCCTAACAGCTCAGCTTACTCTCCATTGTTTTAGGCAAGTGCTAAACGAATGGACAAGTGCCAAACTTGAGCGTGCATGCCAAGAAAGAGTAAAAAAAGCTAAATAGGAGACCTCATCCCTAATACCCTGACTATTCCTTCAGCAATGAATGACCTACTTGGACTTCTGAATGCCTTTCAAAGTTTTCACACTGCTTTCTGTCCTGCCATTTACCTGGACAGCAAGAGAAACAAAACATCCGAGTGGCAGCAGAGGGGAAAGAAACGAACAAGCCATGCCAGATTTCAGCAGCCCAGCAGAACCGCCAGCCCAGCAGAACCACCAGCCCAGGACCCAGAGCTCCACGTGCTGTGAACAGCAGGACCAAGGGAGCTCGCTTCTCTGGAGCTTCAAGTTCAGCTTCCACACACAGTGCTGATGTCTAACAAGAGCACACTTCTCACGTCTCAGTGTGGACACTATAAAGACCTTTCTATTTTTCACACACACACAAAAAATTCTAAGCTAAAGAAATCTTCCCAAAACCTTTCAAATAATGTTTTTAAGACCTATGTCCCTACCAAATTAGGCTGAAATTGATTTATCCATTTACTTTTTTTTTTAAAAAAAAAAAAAAAAAAGAAGGAAGAAACAAACTTTACCATATAGCCAGTATTTCTTAGGGAACCATGGAGAAAACAGTGTTCTGTATGAGCTATTCAGGCACCTCAGCCACACAAACCTGAATGCACCAATACTCTTACCACGGGCACTCATACCCCGTTTTATACAAGAGCAGTGATAGGAGTGACCAAATATCAATGAACTTAGGTTCTATGAATCCAAGATTACAGTGCATTAGAAACAAGCCAATGAAACAGCTGCACAACTGTGAAATAAGACTACACCAAAGCACAGCTGTACGGGAACTAAAAACTCGGACATCAGTAGGTATCTCATCCCCACAGTATACGAAAATGAAATGCATCCTGCCATAATCGGAAGCTGCAGAGTATTAAACTTGATGTAATGCAAAAGCAAGGACTTGTCACGATGGTACCCTTCAGAACTTAATTAAGCAAAATGCCCCTAACGTGCTTCAAGGGTGATCACAGTAAAGGAGTAAGACCAGGAGCTGGGACAGCAGAGTTCCACACCCAGATCCACTGCACACCTCCTCGGAGATGCAGGCAACTTGCAGAGGTCCTGGGTATGGCATACACTGACCACTTTTTATTGGTCCTTCCCAGCTTCTACAGATGTATTCAGTACTGACTTAGAGGAAAAAAGACAGTACCTCGGTGACTCAGTTCACTAGGAGAACTAAGCACATTACAGGATGAATGACAAATCCAGTTAAAGCCACCCTCGTTTTGATTTGAGGTGGGAAAAAAAAAAAAAAAAAAAAAAGAGAAAAACCAGCTGTTAGTCTACCTTCCTATCACCTTGTCACCTGACATTCCCCGGGAGTATAAACGCTATTTTTAAGAGAAGTTGGAAGAGAGCCACTGTTGTACCTGAGGGGTAACATGGACACTGGGAAAATCTGGACTTCTTCCTCAAAAATAAAAGCCCCCACACTTTTTTGATTCATTTTTGATTTCTCCTCTTCTACCCCCAAATTTCACTGGGAAGTAAACAAAAAATGCCCTTGGTCAATCAGTAAGTTTTTAAAAGTCTCTTTAAAAAGTTTTGATACAATTAAAACACAAGTTAAAGCATGCATTCAGTGGGTATTTATCATGGCTTCTGTGCTACAATATTGCCCTATTTGCCAGTCTCATTTGTATCAAGTGTTGCAGTTCTAAAAAGCCAGCAGAAGTTACCAGTGGCAAAGGAGTGCCTCAGCAGTCTGCCAGATTTACCATACGGACATAGGAATGCCAAGTAAATAAATAAAATACTCCTTTTAACGTTACAAAACCTCTATAATACATGACACCAAATTGTGTCAAAACATGAGGACAGAAAAAATCACAACCTCATCATGAAAGCAAATCAAACTGTGCATTCCCCTACTAATGGCAAACCACATATTTCGCTGTTTTTCCAACATGTCTGTAAAGTTCCTCCTAAGAACACTTAAAAGCTTCTTTTTTATGGAAATAGCTCAAAAGCCAAAATGACAAACAATGTCTCATAGCTGTAAGTTCCCTACAGAGACCTGAGTGCAACTGCACGCTGGCAAATTGGCCAAACACAGTTTTCATGCCAGATGTAAATTACAGAGCAGAGAAGAGAACTTACAGTTTTTAAAAGCAAAAACCAAGCTTGGGACAAACAGGACACACCTAATGACCCAGGCACAAGGAGCGCCGCACTCCAGCGCAAGACGCGTGTTGCAAGCACAGGGTACACACAGTGAACAAAAGCATTTAAAGCTTTTTTTTTTTCTAACTCAGAGTAAATACGGTGGAAATCACAAGTGCTTATAAAGAGTAAATAGACACTAACTATTCACCGGCTCTTTTAAAGGGAAGAACAAAGGGATGCCAAATTAAATCAGGAGGAGGGAGGCTCAGAACAAATAAAAGGTAGCGCGTCTTCTGGCAGCCCGAGGTGAAGCTAGGAATTCCTGGCTGCAGGAGGTTACCGATACCGAGAGTTTACAGAACTCAAACGGAGAACCATTAAGCTCGTGGAAGACCTGCACAGCAGGCCTGGCTGAGACAATACCTGTGCCTCCCGAGAGCATGCAGCTGTACAAGGCTGCGAGAACGTTTTCGGACAGCACTTTCCTCTCGCCTTGTGCTCCTGGAGAAGACAGGAATGTGGCGGGGGTTTTGGGGGTAGATCAAGCGCGACTACTCCTCTGCGTCCCTGTAAAGGAAAAGAACACTTAGTACTGAAGTCAGAGACGCCTGGAAGAAGGGAACTCACCCCGTGCCCACCTCTTATCGCCTCCCCGTGCAGGGAGCCCCCTGCCCGGCCGCAGCCCCCGCTGCCCCGCGGAAGAGGAAAGCCGAGGACCTGCCGGCGGGGCCGCCGCACTTCCTGCACATCTCCCCGCAGGAAACCGGCCCGGGGACGAGCTCAGCCCCAGCCGCCGCCGTGCCCTCCCCGCACCTCCGAATTCCCCTCCAGAAACGCCCCCGGGCCCTGCCCCAGCACCGCCAGCGGCTGCTCCTCGCTGCCCTGAGGGAAGCCGCCGCTCCCGGTGCCCCCCTTCCCCTTCCTACCCCCCCTCCGTCCTCCTCCTTCCCCTCAGCGGCCAGCCAAACCCCGCCGGGGCCCCGCCTCCCCCCTCCACGGCCTGGCGCGGGGCAGGGGCCGCGCTCACCTCAGGGCCGCCCGGTGCCCGCTGCTCCCGGGGCGGCGGCGGCGAACCCGGGAGCCGGCCGCACCCCGCCGCGCGCAGGCGCCGGGCGCAGGCGCAGTCATGGCGGCGGCGGCGGCGGCTCCTCCGCAAGGGGGCGCCGCTGTGGGCAGCCGCCATCTTTCGGCGGGTTCCCCCCGCCTGCGCGCGGGGGGGTGCGGCCGGCTGGCCGGTGGGGGGCCGGGGCCCGGGGGGTGGGGGGGGGGAGCCGTCAGGATGGTTTAAAGTAATCTGCGCTGCCTGTCTCTGAGCCCAGCTCAGCTTTGTACACGGAGATACCGCATGGTTTGCACCCCTTGTGTTTTATTTTTTACCCCTTGTGACCCAAGGGGGGTTACATGCTGCTCTGGGCTGCTAATCCAGAGCTGGTGTCCAAGCCCCTCGGCGGCGCCGTGCTGTTAGGCGCCTCCATCTCCTCGTCGTCCTCCTCTGACCAGCTCAGGCTGTCGTCAGAGTCCTCCTCCGGCTCCGCCGTGCTGGCAGCCGCCTTCTCCGGCTCCCCCTGGGAGCACGCCCTGCTCTGGGGGTGCTCCAGCTTGGCCCAGAGCCCCGGGCTGGCTTTGCAGAGCGTGATCTCCACCTTGGTAGGGACCATGCTCACAAAGCTCTTCTCCGTTTCGATGACCTGGAGGGAGGGCAGGGCACGATAAGATGAGCAGGAGAGGGCCGGCAGCACGTGCTCGTCCTTCCCACAATTGGTGGAGCCGTGACGGAGGAGAAAAGACGAGAGTCCTCCCGTCCTCAGGGCAGAGCAGGATGAGTCCCAGCGTCCAGCTGAGCTTGGTGTTACACCTCAACAGCACGGTGGTGCTGGTGCTGGGCTCCCTTACAGCCCTCTCCACACAGCAACCAGGCACGGCTGCCTCCACAGCCAGCAGCACACGGGGGGAATAAAGGCAAGAAGGACACATGCAAATTGCTGAGCCTCGCTGCTCCTCTGCAGCTGGCAAGTGGCTGAGGAATTGGACGGCGAGTCTTGCCCCTTGCACCGCTTCCAAAAGCACGGGGACCGAGCCAGGCACAGGGAGAGCCAAATCCAGAAGGCCTGCAGAGCCAGCAGCGACACCCAGCTCTGCTCTCAGTCAAGGATCAGGGCAGCCACCACCAAGGCCCTCCTCACAACCCCTGTGGTATTTTCCTACATAGCCAATAGAGATGGCTATAAACGCTGGCATCTGGGTGACCTGGCTCCCAGGCCGTCCCACCAACAAGCCAGCGTCGTGGCAATATTTAAAAGAGAGCAGCCAGGGTACTTCGGGTAGTACAGAGCAGCCAGGCACAGAGCCCAGGCAGTCCAGACATGGCTCACAAGGGGGTACCACCCATACAGGATCAATAGAGAAAAACATAATTTCCCCATCAGCATTTGCTGCCCTAGAAAACAGGAGCTCTGAAGATAAACGGGTCCCCTCTGCTGTGACAGCCGCGATGGAGCTGTGTTCTCTGCAGGTCCTCAGGAGCTGGCAGTGAATAACGCCGAGAGAGGGCCTGTGAAACGGCTGTTTGTTCCACAGATACGCCAGCCTGTTCTCGGGAAGCAGCAGAGTCCCGTGGGTCACACTGGTTTTGCGTGATAATGCAATTAAAGACTCCCTCGTGCTGCTTGCACAGGAAGGACTGTGCAGAAATTGTAGCAGCAACCACTTTGCTGCTTTTTCAAAACTCTAAGACCATAAAGGGAGTCATTTTCCTTACTGGGAGCCTGTACTTGGGCTGCAAATGCTTCTCCAACAGCTCGGGCTGCTTTGCAGTGTTGCAGCCCATCCCCACGCAGATTTCTGGAACAGGGAAATCAAAGTAAACAGGATCTTACCCCCCAGAGATCGAGTTCTGCCTGGAAAATCTTATTCCCTTCAAAGATGACGTGAACCTCAAGCTGAAAGATCAACAGAAAATTATCTTAGTGGGGCAGCACAGCACTTCCAGCGCTGTTCCCTGGACAGCGCAGCTGCCTTCCTGCACTGCACCGCATCCCACGTCCCAGCTGCAGTGTAACTGTCGGCCGATCCCTCAGCAGCTGGCTCTCACCCCTTCCCCATGCTGCAGCTCCACCTCTGCCACCGGCTGAAGGTCTGGAGGCCAACAAAGCCCCACGCTGAGGCCGAAAGCCCCTGAGCCAGTGTGGCTGGGCAGCTGCAGCCGCAAAGCCACCGGGCTCTCAGCTCAGGAAGCGCCAACCCCAACCAGGGGTTGAAGAGCACCCGCAACCCGTCTGGCTTGTGGCTGTCGGCTCGTCGACACGGGGGGCCATGAAAGCCCCAGCCAGCTTGCCGGCCCCACTCACCACGGTGCGGTTGGCCTTCACGCTGCTGAGGGCGGGCAGGGGGTTCTTGGCGTAGATTGTCACCACCACTTGGCTGCTGGTTTGGTGCCAGTCCTGTCGGCACGACACCGCCTTCTTGTCCTGCCGGGGAGAAAAACCCGTCACGGCGTGGCGTCCCCCAGGACAGCAGAGGGGACGTTTGTGCCAGAGGGTGCTCTTTGTGTGTCTGTCCTTCACAGAGCGCCAGCTAAGGACAGTGTCAGCTGAGTGAGAGCAAACTCAAAATCTTGTTTGGGAGGGGAGGTGCTTTGTGTGAAGGTGGGCAGCCCCTGCTGCCCCATGCAACGCAGGCCACCTGGGCTGTGCTCCAGGACGCAGTAAGAGCAGAGACATCCCCTTGTTCCAGGGTCACTCTGCTGTGCCCAGGCTCACACCAGGAGCCGGCACAAAGCATGTGCATCACATCACCGCTCACTCACCCTGCAGGGACAGCAGAAGGTGCCCTCTCAAAGCAGCCTCCCTTACACCCCCTGCGTGTTTTCAGCCCAGGACAAAGAACATCCTGAGCTCAGAGAAGGCTGCTCAGGCAGTGTGGCCGTGCTGACTCAGAAGAACATGATGCACTTTCTGAGATATCCTGGGCTGCTTTGTTACAACTTTCCCAGCTCCAGCCTGCTGCCAGCTAAGGGAAACTCTCGCACACACACACAGTTGTGAATTGGCATCTTCCCCTCGTGGCCCTGCCACAACAACCAGTGCGGATGAGGTCCCTCCTGAGAAGCAGCTGCAGAGAGAAAGCTTCATGAAAACAACCTCAGTCATTTGCAGACATCCGCCCGAACTTTTGGGGGATTTTTGCAGGGCTTTTCCTGTGCTCAACTGCCTGTTCCTGTGCGGCAGCCTGCAGCACCAGCCGCACCGAGCTCCCGGAGCAGAGGGCAGAGACAGCCCTCCTTCAGCTTCCCATTGCACCCGGGCCGCAGGCGCGAGAGCTGCCAGGTTTTGTGAATGCAGAGGCAGGGTTTTAAACACCAGATGGGTGAATATTCAGCATTCAACCCTTGATACAATCATCTGCGAGCAATTATGAAAATTAAGAGAATTAAATATGGAAATCCGCGTTAATGCAGAGCAAAGGAAAGAGCAGCCTCGGGTGCCAGTAAAGGTTCTCCCGGAGGCACTTTACTCAGTCACCTCCCCGAGAGCTCCCTTACCGCCTTCCCCGTCCAGCAGTGCCGCCCGGTGCTGCAGCCTGGCTGCTCCAGGAAGGCGCTGAAGTCTGTGGTTCTGACCCCGCAGCAGCTCCAGTACTTCATCCTGCGGGGAGCGGGGCCACCTGAGCGGGCGGCAGGGCCCCGGCAGGGGCAGGACCCCACGGGACCGCTTTCAGCCCACAGTGAGCTCAGTGTACTCCCCAGTAAAGGGAGGTTCCTTACCCCTCGTGGAAGACAGGAACACCAGGATGGAAAGTACAAACCCCTGCGTTGCTCTCTGCCCCCTGGTAGACCTGTGGGGCAAGAAGCAGAGGGAAGGCTTGGCTGTGCCTCCAGCATGGCACGGCATGGCCAGGCACCCGCACTTTGGGGCCCCTTCCCACAACAGCATGTTGCCCATCGTCACCCTTTCGCCACGGTCCAGCCTCTGAGAGGACTTTTTGGGGCCAGCCCCAGGCCCTGCTCCTGCTGGCAGCACCCAGCTGTGTCGTGACACCAGTGCATGCCCACATGCCCACAGCCCTTCTCCCCATCATAGCACGGGGCTGGGCAGCAATCGCTTGGTTTGGGCACTGCAGAAACTTCCTTAGGGATGCTCGGGACCCTCAGGTGCCCTGTCCCTTCCCCTCCTTCCCAGAGTGTCAGTCCTGTGGGTACTCACCGCCTTGCAGGCTGCGTTCTTGCAGGTGGTGCCAGGTCTCACCTGCACCGCCACCTCCCCTGCAAGGACAGCACAGCTTTGCTCGGGGACATGCACACACCGGCTGTCCCCAGCCCTCCCACAGCCCTGCTCCGGGCTCGCCAGGCCAGGCCCCGCTGCCTGCTGCGGGCTGATAACTACCTGTGCAGCCGCCCTCGGGCACCTTGTCGTTGGGGGACAGGCTCAGTTTCTCCAGCGCCTGCTCCAGAGACCTGGATACTTTAATTGGCAGCAGCTGTCGTGGCTCGTCGGAGCTGGAAAACAACAGCATCAAAAGCTGAGTGTTGCTTTTTTTTTTGCAATTTAAGTGTCGCTGCTCCTTCCCAGGAAGCAGGCAGGGCAAGGCATGTGCACAAGCAGCAGCACGGCCAGGCGATGCCATCAGCTGAGCCTCTCACCTTGGTCTTTCCTGCTGCATCTTCTCAGCTGATTTTGGTCCTTGGATGATGAATTCCGCCACTGGCTTGGCCTTTGGCTTGTCCGAGCTCTCCTCTTGGAGAGGCTCAGGGGGCTTCTCCTTGCTGTGGAACCCTTTTGTGCACCCCTGAGCAGCAGAGACAAGCCTGATGCCTGCTTTGCCCTTTCTGACCTGGAGGCTGCTCCCAGCCCCGTGCTACAGCAGCGCAGGGACCGTGTCCCCAGGGATTCCCGAGGCCAATCCCATGTGCAGACCCACCGGGGCCGTGTCGGGAAGGCCTCAGCTCTGTCCCCCCCCAGCGTGGCAGCAGAGGGACAGCAAGAGCTTCCCCACCGCCCCATCTCCTCCCGGCCCCGGGGCTGCTCAGACACCACACGGCGCAGGGGGCCCGAGCTGCACGGGGTTCCCAGCCGCTTTGGCACCCTCCTCCGAGAGGCAGCAGGCAAGAAACCCCTGGCTGGGGGGCAGCCGGTGCGAGTCGCTCACCTGAATGGAGAGGAACTCGGAGAAGTCTGTCGTGCGCTTCTTGCAGCAGGACCAGCCCTAGGCACCGGGAGAGGACGAGATGGTTGGGGCGGATGTCCCCACCGGGCACAAGGTCCCACCCCGCTGCTGTGGCCCCTCTTACCTTCAGGGCATCGTGGAAGATGGGGACGCCCGGGTGGTACAGGCAGGAATCTGAAGAGGGAAAAGCATTCGGAGCCTTTCGGAAAGGGCGATCCTGCCCGTGCCTCCCAGCCGCCCCTGAGCTGCCTGCTGCCTGCTGGCAGGAATGGAGCCGGCACCCTGCGGCAGCCGAGACCCCAGGCCAGGAAAGCATCGGGGGGCAGGAACCCACTTACCCTCGGCGTTGTGCTCGGGATCAAACCTCTGCCCGCAGCCCTTGTTGTAGCACAGCAACGCCATGGCTCAGGCGGACACGCGGCGCCCTTCAGTCCTTCAACAGGAATCCCATCAACCTCATCCCTGCCCGCGATCCCCCCTCCGCTTCCCCGCGGTTCCCAGCACAGGCGTCGCGAGGTGACTTTGCCTTTTTTTTTTGGAGGCAGCTGGAGGAGGCGGCTGGTAACCGGAGAGCCGGCCAAAGATGGACATGGCAGCTGGCGGGACCCGCGTTATCTCCAGAGGCATATTTCTGTCCTGCCCCATGCTCCGGCACACGCAGGCGCCCGGCAGAGGGGACGCGCACTGCGGGGGGCCCCGGGCTGGCAGAGGGCTGCCAGTGCCTGCATCCCCCCTGTGCTGACGGGGAATCTGCACCACCACGGTGCTTGTGCTCGGCTCCGTGGAGCCACGGCAACTCCCCACCAGCTGCTGGGAGAGCTCTCAATTTATTTATCATCCAGAGAAGTGGCTGAAAGTTTACTGCAAAGGGAAGGAAGAGCCTTTGCAGGGTCCCAAGGGAAAACCTGTGCCGGTCTCCGCAAGGCCACCTGCCGGGCACAGGCACCAGGGGGCCAGAGCAGGGAATGTGCCCAGACATCCCTGATCCCCAGGGCCTTGTGCAGCCCAAGGATGAAATCTGTCCCCGGCAGCTTTCCCTGCTTCCACATCATCACAGAAGTGTGCAAAATGATACGTGGGCTTCCAGGGAGCAGGAGGGGTTTGCTCAAGCTCCCTGCTCCCACCCCGGCACCCAGGGTTCTCTTCCTACAAACGGGAAGCCCTCTCGAGATCAAAGGTTTTACGTAGTTCCTACAAATACCTAAAACAAGAGTTTACTTTTATTGTTCCCATTTGCAGAGACAGATGTTTCCTGGGTGCTCCTCCGACCTGTGGGAGCACACAGCAGCCCGCGAGCACTTCTGCTGCGGAACTGGGTCTGAGAGAAGCCCTCAGCGGTGCTGCGGGCAGCAGCTGCCCTGGGAGGCAGCCCGGCCACCACGGCCGCTCCTCTCAGAGCAATCCCTCAACCCAAAGGTCCAGCAGCCCCAGAGCCTGCCCTACCTGCGGTGCAATATCCCCAGGATACTGCAGGAGCGCCAGCAGCCTGGCTTCAGGCTGATGCCACCCCCTTGAGAACAGCGTGCCCAAGGCACGGTGCCAGACAGCAGTCTGAAGGGTGGGTGAAGCAGGAGGGATCGCTCAGGTCCCGGTCAGAGCCCTGTGACGGGTCTGCGTGGTGCTCTAGGGTTTCAGGTCTCCTTGTGCTTTCTGCAAGCCGTCAGCGAGGCTGCAGCTGTTGCCATCCTCGTGCCAGGGAGGGTTTGGAGCTCGGGTTACTTTGCAGAGGAAACGTCGAGATGCGGTGGGTGCTGAGGCTCAGTTTGGAAGGACCAGCAGGTCGTCGGGGCACGGGACAAGGGGAGCAGGGCTGGCCCCGGTGTGCCTGCAGGAAGCCGAGGTCCGCTGTGTGCGCTCGCTCCTCTGCTGCTCAGCTGCACGTCGCTGCAGGGAGCGAGGCGGCCGGCAAGCCACACAAATGTGCGCAGTGACACACAAATCGCCGTGCCCGCAGCTCCCAGCCCGGCCGGTTTGAGGTCAGGGTGGCCGCCCTGGGGACAGGCACAACACACCCAGGGCGGAACAGGGACAAGCCCTGCGCTAGGGCTGGCACTTTCCAAATGAGGGAAAGGAGGAGATGAGGTGCAGGTGATGGCAAGAGCGCGGCGTGGGGCAGCACGCCGGTCACTCGGCATCTGGTTGGAGGCTGTGGCTGCCAGCAGCCGTGGCCCCACGTCGCTGGGTCCGGCCCTGCCCCAGGGCAGAGCTCCAAGTAAAGCACAAGTCGCCGCGCGAGCCAGCAGCGCGGGCTGGCTGTGGGCAGCACCTTTGGAACAGTGTGCAAGGAATGGCCAGCGGGGAATTACACATAAAGCCTCTTTGCTTCATGCGCAGTTGATTTGGTATAGAGAAGAAAAAGGAGATAGAAAACATGGACCAAGTTGCTCTCAAAACGCACAGCCTTTCCTTGTGGAAGGAAAGCCACGTTGTCACCTTGGACCTTGGACCAAGGAGCATGGGGCACAGCTGCAGGCGAGGCGGCCAGCACAGAGCTGGGATTCCAGACCCCGAGTACTGAGCATGAAAGCAAATGTCACCTCTCGAGGCAGCGGAGTGCCAAGGACACACAGGTCTGCAAACGTTTAAAGAAAGGAGCGAGAGGGCAGTTTGAGGAAGAAGGTGACTTCACCCCAGGGACACGTATCTGCACAGGCGGGTGCTGGTGGCGCTGAAGGGCTGCTCACACAGAGAGGTGCAGGGGAGGCACTGCACTTCTCCATGGAGCGAGGAGGCTTTGTGTGTAAACCAGTCACAGCAATCCTGCAGAGCCTTTCAGCAAGGAGCCAGTCCAAAAGAAGAAAGCGCAGAGCTTTCTGAAAATACAGTTTTCCTGTCTTCAGCTGGCACCCCCATGAAAGCCTGCTGCCAGGGTTCGCAGTGTGGGGTTTTACAGGTTTTCCTTCTGGGGATGCCGCAGCCCAGAAGCACAGGCACCCCAAGCGGCAGGTGGAGCGGAGCAGCCAGGCTGCAGCCAGGCAAGGAGCATCCCAAAGGCACAGCTTTGTGCCTGCCTGAGCTGCTCTGCTTGCTTTCATTCGAGCCAGCTCTGGCACTCTCCAGGGAGACAAAGCAGGTACCTAAGCCCTGAGCCAGAGGGTGTGATGGCTCCTTTCAGCAGGGCCACAGGAAATCACATCTCCCTTCTCTGAAGTCATGAAGGGCACAGACAAGCAGAGCCTACTCTCCACTTTTGGCTACGTTAAACGATAGCTCCCAGTGAGCTATATTATGCCAAAGGGGGGGGGGGGGGGGGAGGAAAAAAACTTTTGTCTATTACCTTGATGCAACAGAGTTATTTAGGTACCAGCTGGATTTTGCAGATTTACTCCAATTCTTGCAAACACAGGTGCTGTTGTTTAAGGGGGAGCTGCATAAAGCCTAACTTGTGAAATCCACAAACGGCGGGGCTTTAAAGCTAAGGAGAGAACTGGTAAGAGCCAGACTGCTCATCAGTCCTGGCAGGGAACATCCGCCAGTCACGTTCCAGGTAAAAGCCCCAGGAACAGATACATCCCTTCACAAGGGAACAGAAGGGCTGATCAGCATTCTAGCCACCTTCCTTGGCATTTTGCAGTGTGCAGTTACCTTTGCAAATTGACAGGTGAAAAACATTGCCAAACTCCTCACACTGTACCTACAGGTGTTGCAATCCCTCTGATAATCACCACTAAATGCTGCCAGCTACTCATACAGATGCTGCCAAGTATTGAAATAAATCAAGCAAAAGAAACAAGAACAGCAGCTGCAGTCCCTCTTCAATACAACTTACCAATCATGCCATCACAAGCTCATTATAAATATTCAATGAACGGTAAACTAGGAAAAGCCTCCAGCTCTATTTTAACAGTGTACCCACAGGCCAATTCCTAATTTTTAGAAGCTATTGCTTTGGTAACATCAGGCACCTGAAAATGTTTTCATCTTCCCTATTATTTCTCAGGTTTGTAAGGCAGCTCCTTATGCTCCTGTGCTTTTTCCCCTCCCTAAGTCTCTTCCTAAGCTCCCCCCTTTCTGCTCCCACCTTCCCAGTCTCAGCTCAAGCTTCCATACAAGAACGTAAGTCAGAGGACTCCTGTCCTTACAGATTCCCTCAGGTACTACGTGAGATTAAGTGTTATTGTCACCACTGACACAATCCCTCAGCTTCCTGCCCCAGCAGAGCTCAGAGCTCTACAGGAAGGTCTGCATCCCACCCAGAGGCAACTGCAACACAGCAGAGAGACAACTTTGTACTATGCAGATCAGACACAAACTGAACTCTGTGCCTCAGTGACTCACAAACAAGTCTTGCATTTAGCTTCTCTGCACCTGCAATGCAGACATACGCTAGGTGCATCAGGACTTCCCTTGTTTTAAATGCTGAAGTTCTCATTCCAAAACACAAAACTCATTCTGTGATAAGAATTGTTCGAAAATTCCCGGGGAACACCCTCTTTACCGAGCTATGCAAGAACAGCTTTTACTCCATAATCTGCTGCTTGATTTACTTCAATCCACAGGTAATCCATAGGTACACATTTAAATAAAAAAAGAAAAGAGACAGCACACCAGATAAAAAAGGCTTAAAATCCACTTTAATAATAATGCATTCCTGTAACATTCCTCAGACAAACTCAAACTTGTTAGTGGGACAATTACAGCTTGTGTTCAAACAGTTTACACTAAATGAAAAATCTTGTAGTACTTCTACACAAAAGACAGGCAAGGTTAAGATTATACAAACATTTGTTTCAGTTAAATCTTCAGCATGAGATACAGTATCTTTGTCCAATAGATTGTACTTTACTACCAGTAAAAATAAACAGCGATACAACACATTATCAAAAAATTCATCCGAACAAGAGCCTTCCAGCCATTCAGGCTGCACATGACGGTCAACTACTTTAAAGAAACAGATGGTCCAGATAAAAAGAGTAACTACAAGTTAGGATAAAAAAAAAAAAGGAAAAAAATGAACATAAAACCTCCCCAATTCACTACATGATGGATCATTTGGAGCTATGTAAATTTACAGAATCATGGGAGCTGCAAAGTACCCAGATGCTGCCCTAGTTCTCCAGAGACTTCTTCCCTGTGCTCTTAAGCAAGGTACACTACACTAAAATAAAAAAATGCCAAGACAATTTTATCTAGTTTAGTCTCAGGGCTCCAGCTGCAAATAGGAAACCTGGAACGGTCACGGCATTGAGGTCCTGGCCAGATTTTACCGTTACTGAACAACCACGGCAGCCTCCCAGAATTCATTTTCACATTGAAATTATAGGAATGCACCACATGAAATTTTCTAAAACCTTTACCAGTCAGACTGCACTCCCCTTGTCCTAGAGTGGCTTAACCAAAGCAGGCCCTAACGAACTAATTTGAACATCCACCCCCTGAGAAGAACCCTGTGTGGCCTGCCAAGATTCCTTTTCTCTTTGGGGCACGTGCAGGGGGCAGCTTAATCCTGTTAGTATCTGCGACGCTTGTTAGGGCCGAATTCCCCCCCTGGATTTCCTCTGTTGAAGGCAGGCGGGTTCCCACCCATCGCTCCGAGTCCTTCCATCGCGCTGCCCTGGCCGAAGCGATCTGCAGGCGGCGGTGGAGTCTTGTAATGAGGACGAGCACAGAAGAGGCAGAAGGAAAAACAGAGAACAAACAGCAGTTAAAAGCCATTTGAGTAGATTCGAATCCTGCCAGGATTCCAGTTACAGTTCATGTTGCTATAAACCCCCCCACCCTACCAAAACCAACCCCAAAGCCCCAAAACCAGGCTGACAGGACTCCGGTTACAGCTAAGCACTGTAGGATAAAGCCTTTCCCCACATGGTTTGGAGTCAAGCATACTGGAACACAGCTTGTGTCATCTCCACACTAGTGCCTTGCTGTGGAGCACGTGAGAAATGCAGTCTGGGAAAGGAATTTCACGTTTCCACCATAGTCCCTCACCCAAACAATGTAAACGAGGAGCAGCATACTAACAACACAGCAGGATCACAATCCAGGTGTACGCAATGCTCCAACGCCAAGGTAAGCCTGAAATACTCGTCTTGCGCCTTGGTCGTATCCTGTCATCTCCATTCCTTTGGCTCTCCCATCTCCCAGCTGGAGCAGTGCTATTGCACAGCCTCTTCCCTCCAGCACGGAGAAGAGATGAAAGGGTAATCCAGCTTGGAAGGTACCTCAGGAGAACCCTATTCCAACCTCCTGCTCACAGCTGAGTCAGCTATGAGGCAGATACACGGTGGAGGTGTCCTTTCACAAACTACTGTACAGCCACCGCATCTGCCTTCCCCCTCAACATCAGGCTCATGGCTTCCGTTCATTCTTCATCCACTCATTTACATTAACATGTACTATTTGCAGCATAATACAGCACTATCACAGCACTCCTTCCATCTTTTTCCCTTCCCAGTAGATGAAGAACTCTACACAATTGTGAGCTTTCCCTGTAGGACACGTTATGTCACATCAGGGGAGGTCACTGCAGTCACTAACCACCTGGAGCAAACATGCAAAGCAAGTGCTACGTAACGAATAAAAAGCTGGAACACATTGATCCAGTAACACAAACTAAGCATCTAGCCAGGATAAAGAGTTTCCAAAAAAAAAACCATACATATTTCTGGCCATCAGAGAAAACAGCTTACTGCTTTTTGGTCTCAATGGTAGTAGTTCAAAGTGATCTGAACTCCTTTCCGTTCCTCTCTGCACCTTCTCCCCCTAAGTTTCCTTGTGTAGTACGCGTTCCTTGAACCGCAGCTTCTCTACATTCAGGTAAAAAAGCTCACAGCCAAATAAAACTGTTCTTTATGACAAAAAGACTTCCATGAAGCAGTCGCTACAGAGCAAGAAGCAGGAAGGTTTGCAGGAAAATTGCTCATTATGCCAAGTACTATGAACTGCCAAAGATGAACTTCCAGGACAAACTTGAATATGACTGCTGCTGTTTCTGTAGCTGATACTGCAGGAGATTTCCTCCTCTGACAGATCAATATGCACCAAAGAAGCCATCATCTGTTGTGAAGCTCTGCAGCAAAGCCCTAACTGTGCATCACCAAAGCTTGAATTCTTCAGAGGCATCCCTCCTCCTGAGTTCAGCTACCAGATCATCCCCACATCCCCATCGTTTGCTTTACTAGACTTAATTTCACTTGCAAACTAAGGAAACTCCCAAACTGAAAGTTACAAGCTGCAGTCACCAACTTTCACAGCAACATCTTCTATTCCTTCCATTGTTTTCATAAAAACTGTAAGAGATCGCTGCAAGCAATTCAGTTCTTTCACGTTGACAAGTTACCTCTCACCACAGTCACTACGTGCAGACCCTGAGCTCGCTGGTTTCCACATTAAATGTGACACCTTCAACAACTCCTCCAGCAGCATGAAGTAACACTCCATTTCACATTTATAACAAGCTAAAACACGCAGTCACCATTCACCAACTAAATCTCTAACACAGCAACCACAGTTCCTGTCTAAACACCCTCATTTTTCAATTTATCCTATCAGTAGCTCAATAACCTTTAAGTTAGAGTATTCTTAAAAGCATTTTTTCTCTCCAATCCCATGGAAATTTAATAAATGGGCTTTTTGCAAGCTGGTCGCAGCATGCTGCATGAAGTCTGTACAGCTCCTAAATGTTTTATAGCAACCTATTTCAGTTCACTATCAGTACTGGAATTAAGTATACAAAGAAATTCATTTCTCATCTCACTATCAAGGACGCAGAGACAAGTTTTGGGTTTTCTAAGCAAAAAAAAACAACAAACCAACTTTTAAAATCTTTTAAGAAGGATTGCTAATGAGCAGAACTTCTGGGTTTCCATTTCTTGTATTTAAAAATTAAATTTCTAGTTAGAATTTTCCTTAGGGCTTTCTCTTTATAATTCTTTGGTGACATATACTCAACAATGAGCATGCCTATGAAGGTTTTAAGTTGTCTAAGGTCCATCAAGGTGGGGATGACTGTGAATGGATGCGGTGCAAAGCTGAGGAACTGCCTGGTCATACAGCTTTGTAGATGGGATGCCAGCCCTGAGTTTTGCTGATCAAGCATTTAAACTTCCTTTGCCCTACAAGAAGGGTCACAGAGACCCTTTGCAAATACAAGCTTCTGTTTAAAATTCCATTAAATGTAAAAATTAAAAAAGGCAAATAAGCAAGCATAAACTTCACTGATTCTTTGTTACTTACTTCCTAAGCACATCAGCTGAACTCGTTTTTGCATACGTATTACCAAATTCCTTGTAGCATAGGAGAGCATTGTTTTAAAAAACATTCCTGAAAGCCTGGCTTTATGCCAACAGGAAGATACAACTCCAGATACTCTCAAAGCGCTTCCCCATATGCCATTTAAAAAACTAGCATGTAGCATTGGTCGATTGCTAAGATCTTTCCAACAAAGGTTTTAGCATCTTCAAAGTAAATAAAGAAGTATTAGACTTGGTTCAATCTCAAAAATACCAACTAACATCGAGGCAAGATTAACTTCACATCAAGTTTAGGGAGACAAACGAGACTCAGCTTCAGCAGTGTCCTGCTTAACAATGGAAACAACACAATCTACATTTAAAGGTGTGCACAAAAAGCAGATGGAGATACGTTACCATTCCCATGGCTCCGTCAGGTATCATAGCTCCAGGACCAGCTGCAGGAGGCGCAGCAGCTGGGACGTTGGTACCACCCATGGCTCCTCTATTGTTCATGCCAATGGTACCTGGAAAAGCACCAGGAAAACCATGAACCAGAACCACAAAACACCATGCAAGCTCCCTGCAGGATTATACTCAGGGACAGAGTTCTAATCAATTAACCACCAGTGCACTATCAGGTCAAGACAAACTGATCTTGCATTGCACTATTATCTGAAACCTCAGCAGGTTCGAACGCTCACTATCTTCGTTAACCACTACGCCTGATGGTCTTTTCACTCACTTTTGTGCATGTGACCTCAAACTCTAGGTCACGTAGTCAAAATATGGAAATCTAATAATTGAGATTTCTTCCTGGAATCAAGGTCTAGTACCACATGTTGTACCAGCTTCTGTATCACTACAAACTTCTTAAAGCCGTTATGGCTCTAATAGCCATTTCAGCCTCCTTCTTCGTACTGAACTTCCACGTATGTACAGCACTGCCTCATACCCACACGTTTCCTGTCATGTGACAGCTTCCTGCCACTGCAATGGGAGAAAGTTACTATGACAGTTTTGAAATAAGGAGCTAATAAAATAAAACTGCTCAAATACACATGGATTTTGTGGAGAAGGACACAAATGTGCACAGGAATGAAGAAGACTACAAAAAACTCTTACCTCCCATACCCATCTGCCCCATTCGCATGTCTGGTGGCTCCCTCTGGAAAAGAGATGCTCATTTCAAATGATAAAGATCCAAGTATTTTGTAATGTAATTACACAAATTCATTGAGTTCTGGGGTTTTATTACTGGATAGAATTACTGGGTAAACTTCAAAAGCTAATCTGAGCTACTGCTATGGCTATTAACTGCTGAACAAACAGCTCTTATTTAAAGCGTCTCATTTTGCAAGACAACATCCAACAGCAAAGCAATGCTGGTACAGCATCAAGCCGCAAAGCTCTGCGTGCAGATTTTACTGAACAGCAGCATGAAGAGTTATCCAATACCTGGATGGAAAGATCTGCTGAGCAGCAGTAACCTCCTCACCAGTGAGGATACTACTTTTCCAGGATGGGAAACTGAACAACAGATGTCACTTGACTTCACCTGTAGCCTCAGTGCCACTATTTATCAGATGAAGGCACTTACTATTTAGAGAACTCAGGAGTTCTGCTAGGTAATATTTGCATTTAGAGGTCAGTTACAGTTTTGATCTTTGGTCTTTACAGTTAGCTATTTTGCTCAGCAGCCATTTTTTTGCTAATATCCATAAACACTTGTCACCCAGTTGCAATGATGCTATTATGGCGTCTCCATAGCACAAGAGCTGCTTCCACAATAGAAAATTGCTGGGACCAAAAATGAACTGTAAACAGCTCATTACAGAACTGGCCTTAGCGTTACTGCTATTAAAAAGCAGGCTATCACACATTCTGCATTCCAGAGAAATACTTGACCAACACCAACTTTCAAGTACAAGCAAATGATTGTGCCTGCAGCAGTGCCTCAAGCGAGGATCATTCCACCTGAGGCAGACTAAGGACAACTGCAGGCTAGGGATACAGCTGGGTGTATGACCACAACAGGGCTCTGCAATAGTACTTCAGAAGAGCATGTCTTTGTTGCTCTTCTTAGAATATAATTAGTTAGCATATATTCCTCTAAACAGCAAGACAGCCACTGAGGATCCTACAGGAACAGCAGTGGGACAGTAACTGTGTTATTTACATTTTCCAGACAAAATATTATTAAGACAGACAGAAGTCAATAACTGGCTGTAAATGCATTGAATGTGTGTGTAGGGTCCCTCAGCTAACATGTTAAGCATCCACTGGAAGTCCCGTGCAGGGGAAGAGAAAAAATCTGCTATCTGTGTCCAGATGCAATGGAAAATAGGAATATTCATACCGCATCAGCGAAGTTCCCCTTGAAGCCTTCCTGCTGGCGTCTCATCATCTCTTCTTGTTGCCTTCTCATTTCCTCCTCACGGCGCCTGCGTTCTTCCTCTTGCCTGCAAAGAAGTGGCAAGGATGCTCAGCACAACACAAACTGATCACTTGCAGGGTGTTGCAGTGCTGCCTAGTGGGCTCTTGTTTTGGAAACCTACAACTTTGAAAACATTATCCTGCTGAGGTTGTGAAATCTCAGGTACCTCATGATGAAAGCAAACGTCTACGAGCAGGACATTTTCAACACTGAATTTTAAGGAGTTCATTATAAAACTCAACCTGGGCACACCACATACACAGCCACTCTCAAGTACGTGCTGACTACGTTATATTGCATATAATGCGTAAAAGCCAGACAGTTCTCAAGCCCCTTGTATTACAGAAGTAATCTGGAGATCTTCCTGGAGCTTCTCACAATGACCCTGAGACAAGGAAGAGCTGGAATGGAGAGAGAAATCTGAGACTAAGTTACCTCTTGAAGGAGAAGATAGATGCTAGAATGGGGTTTCCCAACCTGCAGCCCTAAAGCCACTGCACAGATTCTGACTTTTGTATCTGCCTTGGTCAAGGAGCTAAACTGAGACACAGAACTGTGAAAAAACAAATACTAGTCAGTGTCCTTCAGTGTCAGCAGAAGGAACTCCTAACTCCTCCATCTGAAACCAAGCATACACTCTCCCTATGAACAAAAAGGCCCAAACCAACAGCTACTCCTAAGGTAGCAATTAAATTGTCACCACGAACAATAAGTGAACTAACTGAAGAAGTGAAGAAGCGCTTCGTTCCGTAACATTATGGATTCACAGCTTCAGAACCTGCCACCTTACCTGATTTCCAACTGTTTACGTTTTTGTACTTCTTGGTTATGCAATTCTTCCATCCTCCTCAGTTCTTCCTGGCGTCTCATTAAATCTATAAAAGATAAGTTAAAAAAATAAAATCCGACTTGTCTCCCCCTACCACCTCTCATCAATTCCTGAATTAGAACCACACCACACAAGAGAGTAAGATAATAGAGCCTCCAGTAACACAGCAACATCTGTCTGTTGGTTGCTGCCACAGCTGGTTAAAAGTCAAGCAGCTATGCCACAGCTCAACTTCAGTGGGCTCTGGCCAGTCCGCTGAGCCACCCGCGCCGGGTGCTGCAGGGCCCTGTTCTGATCATCTTTGGTTGTTACCTTGCCGCATGAGCATAACTTGGTGCTCATGGCGAGCTGCTTCCATTTCCATTTCCAGCTTCTCTCGAGCTTCCTTGATGTTGCGGTCTACCTGTTCTTGCTGCTGCTTCTCCATTTCTATTAGAGCCTTCCAACGCATGGCATATTCATACTCAAAGCTGCCAGGCTGTGCGAATCGAGGAGGCTGCTCACGCTCCCTGTCAAGCAAGGAAGAGCTAGTGAATGCTTCAACAAAGCAAAGAGGATCTAAGAAAAATACAGTGTGTGTGTAAATGCAACGGCAGATCCTTCTGACAGTTAGAAACGCATCTCACTGCAATAAATAAATCACCGTGCACACTTGTTTGCACAAATCGCTGTGCCTAAGATACCACCCTGTCTGTTCCTCGGGATGCATTGTACTGAAAGGAGAAACTTAGACAGAAAACCGTGTCCTGTCCTCCCTCACACCAAGCAGTGTCACTGTGTTCCTAACACACCAAGATACCGGGCAAAAGACATTTAGAAATACTCTTGACAGAAGCAGCTCCTGCCGCACATCTCATGAACAGGTTCACTCCAGAAACACACCCAGCCCAAACTCACGCATGTTCACCTCGCTAATCTCTGCGGCCCCTATGCCCAGAGCACGTGACTACTCCTAACACCGCCTCCGGGCTCCTGAAGCTCTCATCCTTACCTCAGGCAGGATTCATGACCTCACATGGCGTACTAATGCCCACCGCTCTCATCACAGAACAGCTGTTTACACGGGAAGCCCTCAGATACCCTGGCCTTATACCTGGCGAGCTCTGCGATACCTTACTGCCGTTCACGTCCCTCGTACCATTTTCACTGCGAGTTCGAGTCTGCTTCCTCCACAGACTGTCCCTAACGCTTCGAGCACGTAACTTCCATCTTTTGTTTCAGCTTCTCATCCCAGCAAGGGGAAAGCACACATTATCTCAAACTGACACCAATTTGTATCCCAACAATGGAAGCAGACAAACGCTTACAACAAAATATGTGGAGCCTGCCAGCCTTACCCAGCAGAGTGGATCCAGAACCACTGCTTTCTTTCAGCTAACCAATTTCAAGGGAACAGCGTACGCAATTCTTTTTCTGGAGTCAGGTCACATTTCCAGAAAAAAAGGAGGACCTCTAGAAGCACTGATGAGCCCCCCTCCTAAGGCTCAGGCACTAGCCAATACCCCGGATCCCCCAGGCAGTCTCATCTCGTGTCGTATGGCAGGCACATACTTGTGATATTGCTGGTTTTTGATGACCAGTTTCTCTGGTAGCCCCTCTTCGTCATCATACTGATCCATGGGCTCCACAGTGACAGGCCGAGGGAATCTGTGAAGAAAAAATGAGGGGCTTTGAGGATAACTCAGGAATGAGCTTGCAGTGTAGAAAAGCCTGTGTGTTATGTCTGAACCTATGCAATTCTGCTTTTAGCACTGCTCAAAGAAATTGAGTGCAGCCAGGGTTCTGAAGCAGTGAGAACAGTAATTACTTTTAACGGTGTTTTTTCCCTCTTTAGGCTAGGAGCTGAACTGTTAACTGAAATCCTTGTTGAATCCAAACCAAAACTGTACTGAAATAAGAATGCTTCCAGTTATTTGTTTAAATTAACAGCTTCACTGGAAACGTGACTTCCTGGAGTAGGATCTGCACAGCACAGTAGTACCAGAGTCTGTTTTTTCATCCCTTTCCTCCCTTGCTTCATGACCAACCACAGGCTGCTCAATCCCTTTTTACAACGATCTCCAGTGAGGAGTAACACTGCTCTTCACTGGAGGTCCCTGGCTGTATCACTCGTACTCTCTTGGTGAGACCACCGCTTCCTGTTACTGCCAGACAGCAGTGCTCTGCAAGTTCCTGGTGGGCCCTGCCTCCATTTCCCAAATAATCCTCTGGTACAGACACTGAGCGTGTGTGCTTCTGTGTGCAAAGCAAGCTATTTAGCACAAGTGTCCCCATCTCTGCCTCAACTCCCCAGCACAGCACTGACACTGCGCACATCCTCAGCACGAAGCAGTGTCACAACTCAGCTTTGGCTCCTCAATCCATTTGCCAGAGCTGGGGAAGTGACAGAAACAATCACGCCATGCCGAGGAGCAAGCGATGCCCAAACTCCAACAGGAAGGCAGGACGCGGGAGGCTGAGGGTCCACAACGCAGCTTTTCACTTTAACGTGAAGCATTCTGTTACTAGTCGCCTCATTTTCCAGTGTGACCCAGTCTGTTCCAAACAGTTTATCTATCTGCTACTGTCACAAACGAGGACAAAGCAGAACAACTTCAATCAAAACCAAACCTCAAGTAGAAATCAGCAACGCACTGTTTTGCTGTCCCAGATGTCAAAGCTGATGCGCAGACAGCCAAAGGGTGAACATTGCCCCCAGGTGCTCGGTTACACGCTGGCAGTGCTTAGCTCTGCATGCTCACTTTGCAAATATTCATGATTCTTTCTGGCTGTATAGTTCTGAGGCAGCAAAAGGGCACGGGGTAAATAATCCCAAGAAGCTAAGGTAGCCCAAAAGCTCCTTAGCAGCAACCCTACTGCAGAGCACTGCTGGCTACTCCCAGAGACTCTCAGGCATGAAAGTAGCAATGAAAAAATAAAAAGCTGCTTTTTGAACTTGAACGTGCTGTGTACTGCCGTGCCACATGCAGCCCCTCCCCAAAAAGGAGAGGGGCGAGATGCACAAAGCTTAAAAAATTACTTTAATAATAGAACACTTCCTGAAATTGGGGCTATATTGCTAATTTCTAAATTCTAAGAGCATGCATACAAAATATACTTTAGTATTTTTCAGTCCCAACAGACCATAAATGGTTCCCAGACACCTCGTGCCCAGAGGGTGGATCAGCACTCCACCCAGCAGCACACCCTGGAGTGCGGCCCCATCCCTAGACTCAGGGTGCACAATTAACACACCCGAGCTTTGTTTCCAGCCAGTGGTATGGAGGGGTCTCCGAAACAGCTTTTCTTAAAAGCTGCTTTAATTGCCCTAAGGCAGCTTTAGTGAGGAAGAGCTTATGGGGCAGCCTTACACTCTGACCCTACCAGAAGGAAGCTTTGAGATCTGAGTTTCAGCACAGACTCGCTTAGACTCGCTCTTGTTGGAAAGGAAGCTAAGTTCTCCCTGGGCAAAGCACCTCGTGCCCTGCTACACCAAGGAACATTGCTCACAAGCCAACGCCACCCACCAGCCTGCACGCAACAGCACAGCAATTCTTGCCCTCCACTTACGTAGTCAGCAGGAAAGACCCATCACTACATCTATCCAGGGCTTTCCTAGCAGCAGGCTTCCCTGAGAACTCCACAATGCCTTTTCCAGAGGATCGTCCTCTGTCATCCACAATAACCACGGCCCTTTCCACCTGGCCAAACACTGAGAAGGCTTCCTCCAGGAGCTCATTGGACACAAACTGAGGCAGGTTCCTGACTGTCAGCGATGCGCTGTGGCATGCAAAACGCACTCTTAGCTGCTTCCCACGGAGAGGCATGTTGTCTAATTCCACCTTTGCAATCTCTGCCAGAGTGCGAGTTTCCTGAAGATAAAAAAGTAATCATTAAAACTCAATGCAGCAATCAGCTACTTACACAACAGTCACAAGCGTATTTCCCTGGACAAGTACTTCATAGAGAGGAACAAATAAACCTCCCACAGCGTGTTAAAAAAATGCCCTAAGCAAGCACAGCTATTCTCCGTTATCCGTGACTTTACCTGAACACACATAGAAAGTTTGGAGGAGGAAAAAGAAATGCATCGGACATAAGCCTAATCCCACAGCCAGTGAAAACTAAGCAATGATCATTATCTATCAGATGTATCAGTATATGAAGGCTGCAGAATGAGTTGCTCTTTTTTCTTAAGAAAATAAATACCTTAAAAACCTCATTCTCCAGCCGCTCTCACTGGGGCTTTCAGAAATGCAGCACCTGAGCCAATAACGTCTGAGAACCACGACACCCTGTCAGTAACCGCCTCCCTCGTAGCCACACTTCAGCGTGGTCACCTGGAGATTCTCCCCTGCCACAAGAGCACTCATCACCCCAGCAATACCGTGTGATTATCTACTTTCACAGAAACATCTTGTTCACACCCTTCCAGATGTCCACCTGGTCTGTAGCAGCATCAGGTTCGTGTTTTCCTTCTCTCAGCTGACTCCAGAATACCTCTACCAGGTATCTCAGAAATCCTGCCACAAGCTGTCCCAATTCGCGTTCCTTCCTATACCAGGCTCTAGACAAATCACTTGCAGAAGCTGACCCGTGACTGTAATCCAGGTCACTTAAAATCAACAGTGGGCTTCATTATCTGCAGATACCTGAGCATTTACTACTTCCAGTTGGCAACACTCCTCTAGCGCAGGTCACTGCCACAAAAACATGCCTAAGGAGCAAGTCACTCACCAGCCTGATAAAGCCAAAGCCTTTGTCCTTGTGTATGAAGACTTCCCCTGCCTTGCCATACTTCTCAAATAACTTTCTCATCTCTTCCTCTGTAATATCTGGGGGCAGATTCCCCACAAACAGGCGGCTTCTCTGAGTGAAGGTCTTTTCACCAGGTTTCCGGAAATTCTTCAGGTCAATAGTCAGGCCTTCATCTGAGGGGAATAAGGTACACAGCTGCTCTACAGTTGGGGGGATAAATTCTATTAGGTTTCATCACAGTGAACGCAGAGACACAGGACAATACAGGTAATACCACCCATTCACTTAGACCTCAAACCTCCCCAGCCATCCCTACAGCAACAGGGGGATCTTATTTCAGAAGGGTCACTCGGGCTTCAGCTTTTGGGCAGCTGCTCAAGGTAACTGACCCACAATAGAATCCGTGGTCACAGTACAAAGTTTGCTATTACAACCTGAATAAGTACAGGAAAGCTGCAGCTTGGCCAGCAATACGATTTTTTACTGTTTTACTATTAAAAAAATAAGCAAAAGAGTTAATTTTGCCCAGACAGGTAACGTTTTGATTAGCTGGTGTTCTATGGGATGGGATTTGGGTTCTACAGTCTTCTGAAGGGAAGACTGGAATGGTAAAAACAGAAAAAAAAATATATAAACTAAGTATAACCATGTAGGTAAGGTAGGTAACCTCAAAAATTAAAAGGAATCTATATTCTCTAAGTAATGCTACATGTAAACGGGACTCGTTACAGCACGCCCCCAAGCCCCCCCACGCACAATTCACTTTAGCCCCCAATTCAGCTGACGCCCAGCACGATTCTGGAAGCTCTGCTGCAGCTGGGACACGGGGACAGCTTTATGGCCCCTCTACCTCCCTCCGTCCCCTTTTCTTAAAGGGGCACAAAGCCTCCCCGCACAGGACAGCGACCTGAAAGCAATTCCACTTTTTGTTTTGTTTCTGCCTTTTGTTTCTTGTGCAGTTTTTCCTCTCCTCTATTTGTTACACAGATCAATTCCTGTCCAAACTGCTTTGCACAGGATCCACCTCACGGCCACGCGTCTGCAGTAAGCTCAAGCGGTTCGATTCAGGCCACAAAGCAGGGTTCTCACCAGAAAAAGCTATCATGCAACGGCAGCTGTTAAGGACAAGCCTTTTATGAGCACAAGCACACCTCCACAGCCAACTCTAAAATATCAGACTGACGGTTATCCGCAGAAGGGTAGCAAAAGGACGGTGAGTGATTTACTTCACTCAGCTTTGGTGAAGCGTTTGCCTTGCAAACGACTCCAGGCTGTTACCAGAAGTATTTGGGGGTCAATTGCAAGGCCTGCCTACACGGGACAGGGCAGCGTTAAGCAGCATCGCTGTTCCACCTTAAGCTGATCCACTCAAAGGAGTCCGCGATGCAGACTGTCACTCCGAGCACACAACAATGCTGTTCTTGTGCTGGACTGTTCCCAACCTGACTGGAGACAGACTACCGGGCCACCCTTTTCTGTGATCCCCCACGAACCTGTTTAACAGGATCGCTTAATAAAAACACCCGTGAGTTTTATACTAGCCAAGCATTTGCATGCGGGCCCACTTAAACATGCAGCTAAGAGAGAAAACCACAGAGGAACCATGCATAAGGAACACAGCCAAAAGTGCACTGAGCTCGGGAAAAGCCTTTGAGCAAGCAAGCAAAGTGCACATGCGACTTTCATCCTCTTTTGTTTTGAGAAGCCAGTATTGAGACTTCAAAAACAAAATACAGAAAACAAAAGAGATTTTTCATAAAACCAGAGTACTTTCCCCCTCTCCCAAAGCGTGAATGGCAGTGCCCTGACGCCCTAGCTGTAAGCTATCAAGTTAGATCAGTTGGAGCTCCAGAAGTCATTAAGCAGAGCGTTTCAGATCACAATCACTCCTCCTGACTCCCAGGCAGCAGAGCCGCAGCCCACGCTCATTAAGAACAAACTCGGGAGCACCCTGAGCTACAGCAGGAGCCGGCACCGGTGACAGCGGGCAGGCTGGCTTTTCCACAACCAAGTAAATAAATAAAAGGAAGCGTCGGGCAGAGCTTTCTGCGTGAAAGTCCAGCCTCAGCGCCGGGCTGCGGGCTCTGGGAGGGCCATGGATAACAAATCCGTGTCCCCAGCAATTGCGG